>NC_057740.1:13833752-13979700 GCF_004010195.1 Chiloscyllium plagiosum
GATTCATGGTTTGGGAAATGGAAGGGATTAATTGCCTCTTTGTTTATGTCCCTTTGGGGTATGATTATTGTGTTAGTGTTGTGCGGATGTTGTTGTATTCCCTGTATTAGATCTTTGTTGAACAGGGTAATTATTACAGCAATTGAAGGGAAGGCTCCCCTGTCTTACCAGATGTCACAGATGGAGACGGAAACCATGGCTTTAGCAAAGAGGGAGGACTATGCATCAGAGAGCGAATATGATGTATAGAACTGGTTGGTTGGTCTCATTTTCATGAGACCAAAAGGGGGACTTGTAAATATATTCCTTACTTTAAAAACAGAAGGCTAGCTGTGACTCTGGATGGATTCAGCACTCAAAACCCTGTGGTGACTCTGTAACCCAAGCAGGGGGCGTGGCCGCCTCGCGCCCCGGAAGAGGGCGGGGCGGTCACGTGACGTCCCCGCCTCGCGCCCCGGAAGAGGGCGGGGGCGGTCACGTGACGTCCCCGTCTCGCGCCCCGGAAGAGGGCGGGGCGGTCACGTGACGTCCCATTTCGCGCCCCGGAAGTGGGTCGAGGAGGTCACGTGATGCTCCATTTCACGGGCAAAAGAAGGTCACGTGGGGTCGGACAGCTAGGAATGCGAGGAGGCGGGGAATGAAGTCAGACCAACACCCAATCAAAAGATAATTCTACCTCAGTGTTTATATGACGTTTTTTATTGTATAAAAGACTGGGGCAGGGACAAAACGAGGTCTTACTTTTTGAACTGATACACTTTGTAGTTTGTCAGGGACAAAGAGGTTTAGACCCAGAGCTCTGAATGCTTTGTCCACTTACTGTGTAAAATAAATTAAGAGTGTGAGACCGAATATCTTCTCCTATTGCTTCATTTAAAAGAACACGCAGGACTTGGCTCACACATAGAAGAAAGTAAGTTTGTAGATTGAACCAAAGTCCAACAAACCCTATCTTCTGTTTTACAATGTTAAAGTGCCAAACAAATGTAATTTGTGGTTAGGACATCCCCGCCCTCACAGGACCAGGTGACAAAAACAGCAATTAAACTTTCAGTTCATGCTTTCTCCAACAGTGATTCAAAGTTACGACCTTATCATTGTCGAATGCGCTCACTGTCCTATTATTATTTCGCAGTAAATTCCGGGAAATGCGTGTCTTTCATGAAGTTTCTTGCCCTCACAACAATTTCTATCTTAGTAACTTCATTCTGGAAGAACACGCGATTTAAAAAGTCATACATTGCATATCTTGACAAAAGAATTTGACAAACCAACTCTGTGTTTTCACTTACATGGTCTTCACAGTGCATCCAAAGGCTGCATTGCTTTTAACACGACTTTCCAAGTCAATACAGGTACAGTAGTGTTTTGCAAACACCGACACACTGGAGGGAGCCCTGCATGCAAAGACATTTCCTAGGGATCCACCGCAGGTGTTGACAAAAAGCGACGCCATAACCCAACAAATACTGATTCATCCCCACGAATGCAAATTCCGACAAAGTATGCAAATACTGGCAACTTCTGCAAATTCTGAAGCACTCCCAGGAACTGTCTGCAAATACTGGCAATTTCTGCAAATACTGATGCCTTGCAGGAAACTTCTGCACTTCCGGAGACTCTTTGAATACTGACACCTCTGCAAATATTGCACTGATACACTTCCAGGGACCTCGACAAACTACTGGTGAGTGACCCATTGCAAACTTGGCTGGGAACCTTTGCACTACCTTTCCAAAGACAGCTCCGCAAAAAACAAAAATGATGTGATATATAAAAATGAAAAAAAAACAAAAGCAGTTTAGAATGCAGCAAAAGAAACGTGCTAGCCAAAAATTGCAGAAAGTACAGAAATATTGATACCTCCTTACAAAAAAACCCTTTCTAAGCCTTAGATTACTTCCAGTGTGGAAACAGGCCCTTCGGCCCAACAAGTCCACACCCTCCGAAGAGCAACCCACCCAGATCCATTCCTCGAAATTTATCCCTTCACCCTACGGGCAATTTAGCATGGCGAATTCACCTGATCTGCACATTTTTGGACTGTGGCAGGAAAGCCACGCAGACACAGGGAGAATGTGCAAACTCCACACAGACAGTTGCCTGAGGTGGGAATTGAACCGGGTCACTGGGCTGTGAGGCTGCAGTGCTAACTGCTGTGCCACTGTGCTACCCTTAATCAGCTCAATATGAAAACCTGGTTTGGGAGAATAACACCGTGCTAAATAATACTAGTGTCTCTGCCGTGAATGATAGTTTGGAGAACTGACGTTACCAACATCTGGATAAAAATAAACAAAAAAACGTGGATGCTGTCAATCAAACAAAAACGGAAATTACTGAAAAAGTTCAGCAGGTCTGGCAGAAAGAAATTAGAGTTAACATTTCAGGTTGAGTGTTCTGAGGAAGGATCATTCGATCCGAAATGTTAACTCTGATTTCTCTCGACAGATGCTGCCAGACCTGCTGAGCGTTTCCAGTAATTTGTGTTTGTTTGTGTACCAACATCTGAATGCTGGTTTAACAAAACAAACGATGAAAAGGACAGTCAACACCCAGCTAACTACAAATAAATGCTGAAACACCTCTTCAACAATGCTACAGTAACATTAAAACGGAATGTGAGACAGCTTGACTCTGCTTGTCCACATTGGATCTTTTTGGAAAATTTCAATTACGGTTCATATGTGAAGCCAAAATCATTTGACATGTGGGCATAACTGGCAAAGACTTAGGATAGGATATTATATTCCACTGTGAACAGGAATAGAGGCAGACACTGAAAATAACAGCACTGGGTTTCCGCCCACAGGACAAAAATGTGCAATTAGCTGGATTGGCCATGATAATTGCCCTGGAGTATAGGCTAGGTGGATTGGCCATGGGATATGCAGAGTTACAGGGGTAGGTTCTGGGTGGGATGCTCTTCAGAGGGTTGGCATGGGCTCAACGGTCTGCTTCCACATTACAGGGATTCTATGGCCAGCAAAATGGTTTCTTATTGTCATTCCTAAGCAGTCATCCAGCTGGATTGGGGTGTCTTATGAGGTGATCGTATTGAAACACAAAACTGAGTGTTGCTGCCGAAAATATGTTTGCTCTTGCGGGAGGGATGAGATCAAGGGAACACCATCTAAAAATATGGGACTACCCATTTAAGGTAGACATGAGAATTCTCTCACAGGGCAGTGAGTATTTGGAACTTTCTTCTGAGGTGGTGCAGGTAGGTCACTGAATATTTTTAAGGCAAAGATAAATAGATTCTTAGTGAATTAGGGAGTAGCCATGAATGTGGTGGTTCAGCCACAAACAGATCAGCCATGATTTTATCAAATGTGACAATAGATTCAATTAGGAAAATGTCCTATTTTTATTCCCAATTTGTTTGCATAAGAACCTTCCTGTTCCTGCTGTTACGTTCACACCCAGATGTCCTTGATGTCACAAGGAATTAAGGGCTACGGGGAGAATGCGGGTAAGTGGAGTTGAGATGCCCATCAGCCATGATTGAATGGCGGAGTGGACTCGATGGGCCGAATGGCCTTACTTCCGCTCCTATGTCTTATGGTCTTATGGAAAAGGAGTGCATGTTGCCCATCAATGTTCTCAATGCCCTTAGAAAGAGGTGGGCACTGCAAGGGATACAAAGCTTTATTTCCCTCACCAACTCCATTTTGATTTAGTCCCCTTCCTCTCTCCCTAACCTCCCCCTCATTTTTTGACATTAGCATTGCCATTAACAGGCTTTGCTTGTAAATATTCAGTTGACCACATGGGTATTTTCCTGTGGTGTATAAAAAATACATATAATAAAGTCTATTGACAACAGTGTCTACATTTTTCTTTCTCACCACAAAGAAACAAAAAGTAACCACAGATGATTTGGAGAAAAAAATCCTGCCTGTTTCCATGGTTATGTTTGTATCTGGTGTCCTTGGAGAAGGAGCATTCATCAATGCTCTTGCAGCCTTCAGAGAGTTTGGTATCAAAGGGAGGGATACAGTGTGTTATTTCCCCTTCCAACTCCATTTTGATTTAATCCCTTCCTCCTGCCCCTCATTTGTGATGGTTTGCACTATCTATGGTGGGATTTGCTTATACCTACACAGTTGGATACGAGTGATTTTACTGGTGGTGGTGATTAATTTAAAAAAAAAAACAAAGTCACAGTGGTTTGGTGGTGGCAAGGCAATAACTCTTCTGGGTAGAAAGAAAAAAAGACCTGCTTGTATGGTTTGCATTTCTCATAACAGTCTTTGCAGGTATTAACCAATTGGCTGCATAGGTGTTTTACTGGTGGTGGTTAATAGTTAAAAACAGAAAAAAGTCACTGATTTGCTGGTTAAAAAAAATTCAATTGTGTGTGATAACTCTCAGATATATTAAAGACAACCTGCCTGTCTCTTTTTGCAACTTTGCATCTAAATTATTAATTGCAAAACATGGGTGACTTACTGGTGGTGATTAAAAGATTAAAAAAAAACCACAGGTGATTTGGCAATGGGAAAAACATTCAACCGTATCCAAGAGAAAAGAACTTGCTGATCCTCTGAGCCAGGAAGACTTTGTTCAAAGTCCCACCTGCTCCAGAAGTGCAAATTAAAATCACTGGACAGTTTGATTAGAAAAACATAAAAACCAACTTGCCCGATCTGCTAATAAGTCCAATTGGCTAATTTGAGAGCTTGCAGAGTGCCAGTCTGAGATATTGATAAGGACCAAGAGCAGTTCAGATGCAAACAGGTAAATTGGGCAGATTATCATAGCTGTCCTAAAAAATTAAACAGGCCCCTTGAAAGGAAAGATGGCACAGATGGGCACCCAATCCTTGGTACAAGTTATAAGATGCTTTCAGTATGTTCTTGCAAAGTGGAAAGGCTTGTGCCCAAGGATGTGGCAATTCTGCCAGACACAATTGGAAAGTCATCTTAGCACAGAGAAGGCAGTATTTGGTAATAGAAACACATCTGTCAGAGTTTGAGTCCAATGGCAATGAGAAATATGCTCAAACATGGCAGGGGTAATAGAAAGCGACAGAGACAATACCCTCTGTATAGCATCTGTTGACAATGTTGGAGAACTAATGCTGCTGGAGGATGTGCTTAGCCAGATGGTCACTGAAATTAGTGCCTTCATCGTGGAAGACATTAAGCCTTGCAGCACTGCTCTCCACACCCTGTCAGCAGCTGCGATAGGGTTCAGCTTAGAGACAAGGAATAGGTCTATCAGGACAGAGATGAGGAGAAATTCCCTTACCCCGAGAATGGAGAGCCTGTGGAATTCTCTCCCACAGAAAACTGTCGAGGCTAAATTATTGGAGACTTGCATTAAAAAGATATATCGCTCTAAGGACTAAAGGAATCAAAGGATATGGGAAGAAAGTGGGAACAGGATACTGAGATGGATGATTAGCCATGATCACAATAAACAGTGGAGCACGCTCAAAGGGCTAAATGACCTACTCCTATATTAAGCAGTAATGAGACAGGAGAGAATATTGAGACTGGTACAGAAGAGAGCAAGTTAAAATCAACAGGAGAGGCAAGGGCATGGCAGGAAATGGGGAAAGACTGGAGAATTAAACTGCATTCATTTCAATGTAAGAAATTTGACAGATAAGGTGGATGAACTCAGGCCATGGATGTGGATGTGAATGTGGAACTTGGATATCATAGCTATTACAGAAACATGGCCGGGGGTGGGGGGGGGTGAGCGGGGTTAGAACTGGCAGCTCAATGTTCCAGGGTACAGATGCAATAGGAAGAAAGGGAGACAAGAGAGGATTTTTGATTTGGGATAACATCACAGCAGAACTGTGGATATTCCTGAGGGATTGTCCAGAAGGGGTGATCACATTGAAGGCATTGTACTATAGGCCCTCTAGTGGCCAGCAGGAAATTGGGGAGCAAATATGTACAGAGATCAAAGATAGCTGTAAGAATAATGGTAACAATAGGGGATTTTCACTTTCCAAACAGGGATTGCCATAGTGTTAAGGGCTTTGGGGGTGGAGGGATTTATTACATGTATTCAGGAAAATTTTCTCAATCAATATGTAGATGGCTATAGCAGAGAACTTGACCTCTTCTTGGGAAATAAAGCAGGGCAAGTGACTGAGGTATTAGTTGGGGGAGCATTTTGGGACCAGTGACCATAATTCTATGTTTTAAAATAGTTATGGAAAAAGATAGGCCTGGTCACATGCTAAAGTTCTTCATTGGGGCAAGGCCAATTTTGATGGAATTAGACAGGAACTTTCAAAAATTGATTGGGGGAGGGTGTTCACAGGTAAATTAATGTCTGGGAAGTAAGAGGCTTTCAAAAGCCAGTTAACAAGAGTTCAGGACCAGCAATGTTCCTGTTAGCGTGAACGGCAAGGCTGGCAAGAGTAGGAAACACTGGCTGATGAGAGATATTGAGGCTCTGGTCATGAAAAAAAAGAGGCATATGTCAGACACAGACAGCTAGGATCAAGTTAATCCCTTGAGGAGTATAGGGAGAGTAGCATTACACTTAGGGGGAAATCAGTAGGGCAAAAAGGGGACATGAGATTCCTTTATCCTATCTGCCAAAGCTGAGTCCAAAAGATTCTATAAGTACATTAAAGGCAAAAGAGTAACTAAGAAGAAAATAGGGCTACTTAAATATCAACAAGGCTGTCTGTGTGCAGAAACAAAGGTAATGGGTAATATCCTAAATGAATATTTTGCATCAGTATTTACTGTGGAGGAAGACATGAAAGCTAGGGAATTGGAGGAAATAAATAGTGATGTCTTGAAAAGAGTCCACATTACAGAAGTGGAGGTGCTGGAGGTCCTCAAATACGAAGTTAGACAAATCCCCAAGACCTGAGCAAGGGTATCCCAATGCATTGAGAGAAGCTAGGGAAGAAATTGCATGACCCTTCACAGATATTTTTATATCGACAGCCTCAGGTGAGATGCCAGAAGACTGGAGGGTGGCTATTATAAAAGAAAGGCAAGGAAAAGCCAGAGAACTACAGACCATTGAGCCCTGAAGCCTGGAACATCTTTGCTTCTGCCTCCTTTCTAAGATCAGTTAAAAGCCTTGTTAGAATTTGTCGCCATTGTGGATATCCCCAAGTACAGGACATCATTGACTGCACTACCTACACATCAAGACACTGAGTGACTGTCACTGAAATTCTCAATAGAAAGGGCTTCCACTCTCAATGTTGGATGGTCTCTGATCAGAACAAGGGCTTCCTGCATGATTGCACTCTTTTCTCTCACATTTGTCATAATCCTCTCATTAATCACTAACCCACAGCGTCATCACTACTGTACATGCCATCCCTAGTCGGACAGGACTAACCGCCAAGTGTAGCTGCCCACAGCTACCTCTGCATCCTGCATCTTCCTTTGCTTATTGTGTTCATCATCCAGTAACACCCAATCTAAATGCACGAGGAGGCATGTTATGTGCAATGGTGGTGGCTGCACATGAGATAGGAAAGTACCTGTTTTAATGTATTGCGTATTAGTATTTGCTAGGTGCAGGTACAGTAATGCATCTCCTCCACTCCATGCAGTTTTTGAACTCATGGGACCAGGAGAACAACCTTTCAGAGCAGCAGAATCTCTGCAGCAGAGATCTCAACATGCTATTAGATGGGTCAGAGTACACACCACAACCTCCATCTCTCCACTGCAATTTCAATTTACCCTCTTCCCCCAGGGGAAGCTAGCTTGTCTTCCCCAACTTCATGGGCTGCTATCCCGTCAAACTCCATTGCTCCTTACTCAATGATAGCAACCATGTGTATAATGACATCCCCCTTCTCAGGTCTCTGCCTTTCCTCTGGCATCATGTCCTTTTATCTTTAGAGGACAGAGATGGAGGATTGCTGTCTCGATGGCTAATGCCAGCACTCAAAAAAAAAAAATGAAAAGGAGCATCCTGGTTCTGATCCGTGCTGCGTGAAGAACATGGGAAGCCATGGGAACATATTCTTCTACTGTTCAGGAGCAGCACGTAGCCTCAAGCATCTCAGCTGGAGGGTGAATACACAGAGGATTCTCAGGACAATCTCCTATTGCACTCATCCAAAGTTGCTTGCAATGCAACCAATTTTTCTGAACTGCACTCCATCTTCTCACATTCTCTCCCCCGTCACTGCTACCACCTTCTGGAAACTGGTCCTCCCTCCTCCACAACGAATCCCAGACCTCCACTTGTAAAACGAGGGGCTTCTCTGCTACATGTTCCAGAACATTGTCCTTCCTGTTCTACGACTACCTCAATGACTGAATCAGATAGAATAACATCTGCTATGGTCAACAGAAATTAGGTCTCACCTTTCTTCTTATCATTACAATTGATGACTGATCTGCCGACTAACCGTCCAGCCAATTTACAAACAACCTCGATGGAAAAAAAAAAATCAGGGCCTGTAAAGTGCTGGCACCCCATCCCAGGAACAGAATCGGATCCTTGGAACAGTCCTGACATCCATTTTCCAACCCTCCAAGAAAAGTCTGGACCATATAAATATGGAACATTGGGAAGAGTTTCCTATTAATTGCAATAACAATTTAATAAACGTAATAGATAGGACTCTTAAGATGAGAGTAACTGTACTGCATGAAAAGGAAAATAATTTTTTAAAAGGTATTTTATTTTCCATGGGAAGTGAGTACCGCTGGCAAGACCAGCATTTATTACCCATCCCTCATGGCACTCAAGGTGGTGGCGAGCAGTCTTCTTGAACCACAGCAGTCCGTTGATGTTTCCGTGGCACTGTTAAGGGAAGAAATTTAACATTAGAATCATACATAGAGTCATAGAGATGTACAGCCTCCAAACAAACCCTTTGGTCCAACTTGTCCATGCTGACTAGATATCCTAAATTAATTTAATCTCATTTGCCCATATCCCTCTAAACCTTTCTATTCATGTACTCATCCAGATGCCTTTTAAACGTTGCAATGGTACCACAGCCTCCACCACTCCCTCTGGCAGCTTATTCCACATACACCATCTTTTGCATGAAAAAGTTGCCCCTTGGGTTCTTTTTACATTTTTCCTCTCTCAACCTAAACCCCTGCCTTCTAGTTCTGGATTCCCCCAACCCAGGAAAAAAAAAGACCCAGTCTATTTACCCTATCCGTGCCCCTCATGGTTTTATAAACCTTGTTTATATGCAATGGTAACAGTAGTAATTGAATTATTCCTGTCCTCATTAATCTCCACTGTCTCTGTATTTTGGTAGAACAAATGGAAAACTTCCATTTACTATTAGTGAGTTTTGAGAAGATTTGAAGCTCAGTTACAAATCTTTTCAAAAGTCACGAACACCAATGGGCGCAATACGTTAAAACTGGCCCAAAAATGGGAAACCAATGCCAACTGACAATGAAAACAAACCTTCCAGCTCAGCGAGCAAATTTACACCTAATTCCATTTACTATTCTCTTCTTGAACTACCTAACCTATTTCCACTGCCACATTCATGTTTAGTCTTTTGGTTATAATCTTCTGTTTACCCACCTACACTCTTAACTCCTATTGATCTTGTAATGTTCTTATTAACTGTCACTTTTGCTGTCTTTGTGATTTGGAATTTCCTCAAACCTGCATTGTCAACCATAATTTCAATTAATTACTTCTCTTTCCTACAGAAAGAGGTTTAAAAAATGAAATCAGCTTTGGATGTTTTACTTGGTATCCTATAAATAAAAATTGTTGTTGGTAAAAGTTCTCCAGACAAGATTTTGAAACTGAACCACTTGTTCAGGTGTCTTAGCACTTGCCTCAATTCACAACACTACACAATTCTCAACCTGTGTCTCAACAAAACATCATACACACTTTCTCAGAGTTCATTTTCTCGTCCAGTGCCAACAAGATTCTGTTCGGTGAACCTCCCTACCCTACATAACTCATCTGTGGCAGAGAATGAGGAACTGTTTGCTGTATATACACTAGGTTCAGACAGCCTTCCCTGCTCAGCCCTTCCTGACTCTATTCTTCAGACTCCTACATTAACACTTTTACCACCAGAAGCTGAAGTGTAATTTTCACACTTCCATGCCACGAGTGAGATAAAAAGTTCAGGTTTTATTATAGCGATTAGTAAAATTTTCCTAAGTGTTGAACAGAAGACAGCTATACTGACTTGTGGTAAACAAGTAAATCACAGCAGAAGTAGTGGTTTTGAGAGGATCTTGAAAAGGTGGAGGGAGGTAGTAAAATGGAGTGGGAGGGAGGGAATTTCAGAAAGATCACATCTAATTTCCAGATTGCTCTGCCACCAATCGAGAGTTATAGGAGGATATGATGTGAAGACAGCCAGAGTATAGGCTGAATAAGTATAGGCTGCAGAAAGTGAAGTCAGATGAGGCAAATTTGTGAAAAGGTCTTTAAAAGGGGATACTGATTTTGTTTGAAGGAGTGTTGGAGATGGAGCCAGTGGAGGGCAGAGGTGCTGATTGATTGATCAAGATGCAGAAGATCCAACATTTTGGGTGTTGGCTGAAATTACACACAATTTAATGCTGTAACGACTTGCATTTCTGCACAGTCTTTGACATTGTGAAGTTAAGTGGCAGAAGAGAGGGGGTGTTCAGAGACATCGGTGAAGAGGCTTTTGTTTACAAAAGATAGTGACAGAAGTAACAAAGGGCTATGGACAAAAGTTCTAGCACGTGAGACAAGATGGCCAAAGATTGTGTTAATAATGGTGGAGTAGAGTGGAAGAAGCACTCAATACAGTAGAGCTAGGAACATGGCCACTATATGCTGGATTTTTGTTTGAAAAACCAGGAATGAGAAAGAGAGGTTGGACAAATGCATGGAGAATGCAACTGCATTGACTTGACAGTGGATATTGTGATAGATATGATCATAAGAAATAGGAATAGAATTACGCTGGTCGGCCCTCGAGTCAGTGCCACCATTTGATGGGATCATGAATGAGTAGGCTAGTTGAATCCAAGATGGCAATGGGTTTAAGCTGTATTGGCAAGAGGTAGTGGTAACAACGCATGATGTTTCAAACTGGAAACAGACAATCTTGATGGGCGTGGGTTTTGAACCTCAGTCGAGGATCAAGTATGAACCGGAGAGTTACATATTTTTGGTTTGAGCCTAAGCTGCATTCAGGCAGGGTAATGAGATCAGCAACTAAAAGGCACATAGTCTGAACAGGACAATTTCAGGTTCTGTGGCAACGATAAATTCTGGCTTGCTCAAGACCTGAAGTCAAATAGCTAAGTGTGATAGCAGTGGAGTCAAGGTGTAAATGGGAGTTATCAGCAGCTGCATTCTTCACCCAGGCTGCTGAGGTACAAGCTTTAGAATGAATAGGCCCAACTCAAATGGGATTGTAGAGATGGCTAATCGTAAATGGGAATAAAGAGCCATTTTAACAGTTATACTGATTTAATGGGAAAGATGGACCAAAAGAATGGGCCACAAAGGAGAGACAGAGAGAGGACAATGGTGTGGTTGTCCATGTCGAAGGGCACAGACAGGATGAGGGAACACCACATTGTAGTGAGAAACACACAAAATAATAATTTTGATTGAGGTTATTTGCATCCATAAGAATGGGATAAACAATTTCACAAGGGGCTTTTGTACCCAGATGACAACTTCATACCAATAACACAATGTAACATCACAAAATTAATAGCTTATGCCAATTTTCTCTCAAATATTTTAAGCAATCCAGCTCCAAAATTTTGCAAAGATTGTCTGTATCTATTTCCCAGAAGGTCTCATGGCAATCAAGTATTTGTAACCACATCAGGAATACAGGAAACATGATCAGAAACTTTTTTAGTGATTGATGTTGTATGCACCCATTAATAATAGAACAGTGCTAAGCTGTATACTGGGTAAGTGCACCATTCAAAGCTGTGCAGCTTGTGAATTTATGCTGATTCAGTCAGTTGACTGTCAAAACAGAAATTATCTTTTAGGACTTTTGCAGGGCATGTGGGGAATATACTGCTTCTAATCACGGATTATTCTTGCTGGAAAGGTATATCCAAGTAGATTAATCAATGAGAATAGTCCATGGCTAGCTTCAATACCTCTCAGAATTAAAGTACATGCCAGTCAGTGATCACAGTCTTCAATAAAGACAGACACCAAGTGAAATTTCTGATGGCAGCTGTCATTGACCAGATGAATGGTTAACTTTGACATCAAACTATAACTGATTCCCAACAGATGATTAAAAACAAACTATCCAACAATCTCCAGCATTTTACTACAGGCGTGTCCAACATGCTATGAAACAAAAACAAATTGCTGGAAAAGCTCAGCAGGTGTGGCAGCATCTGTGGAGGGAAATCAGGGTTAACATTTTGGGTCCAGTGACTCTTCGCGAAAACTGATGGTAGCTAAGAAAATATTGTTTTTTTATGCAGATGATAGGGGTAAGGAGAAAATGATAGGTGGGGATAGAGCCCAAAGGAGACAGAAGAACAGTTGGACAGACAATGGAGTGGATAACAACTCATGGGGCCAATTAGTGACTAGCAATGGCTTGTATATCACACAACACCAAGTTATAGTCCAACAGGCTTATTTGGAAGTACAAGTCTTTGGAGCGCTACTCCTTTGTCAGGTAGCCAGTGGGGCAAGATCATAAATTTTGTGAGAAAGCGAGAACTGCCGATGATGGAGATCAGAGTCGAAAAGTGTGGCGCAGGAAAAGCACAGCAGGTCAGGCAGCATTTGAGAAGCAGGAAAGTCAACGTTTGAGGCATAAGCTTTTCATCAGGGATGTGGGGTGGGGGAGGGGCAGTAAACTGGGAAGGCAATAGGTAGATGCAGGTGGGGTTGATGGTGATAGGTCAAGGGGAAGGTGGAACAGATGGGAAGGAAGATGCACAGGTAGGACAGTTCAAGAGTGCGGTGTCAAGTTGGAGGGTTTGGATCTGGGAAGAGGTGGGGGTAGGGGAGACGAAGAAACTGGTGAAATCTACGTTGATGCCATGTGGTTGGGGGCAGAAGATGAGGCGTCCTTCCTCCAAGTAACAGGTGGCATGGATTTGCAAGTGGAGGCGGCCCAAGACTTGCATGCCCTTAGTGGAGTGTGAGGGAGAGTTGAAGTGGTCAGCCACAGGGCCTTGGGGTTGTTTGGTGCGCGATGTTCCCTGAAACATTCTGCGAGTTGGCATCCTGTCTCCACAACGCAGAGGAGACCACATTGAGAGCAACAGACATAGTAGACGAAGTGTTTGGATGTGCATCACTTCCTCCACCGGGATAAACTGAGGGATAAGGCCTTTAAATGTTTAAAAAAATTAAACATTTGCTGGTCATCAACACTCTCATTACCAGGTGGTTGAAATTTACCCTTTTGGTTTCTGTTAAGGGATAAATTGCCAGTATTCCTAATACACTTTAGTTTCATAGCAGGGGTGGGGTTAAACACTACAATACCCCTTTTGTTGGGATTCATAAAAGCCCATTTTAATGGGGGGGATGCAGCGTCCCCTGTCGGCTGGGAGGTTAAAACGACTCTCCTTTTCTGAATGGACTCTAAGCCACGTTCGCGCGCACGCACGGCGCCGGTCCCATCGTCACCGCGCAGACTGTGTGTGTGCAACGGGAGCGCGGAGTGGGGGGTATCGGTGAGGTGAAAGGTCGCGGTCAGACGCAGGGAAGCTAATGATTCCTATATGTCCGATAGTCTCCTTCGCTTACGGTGAGTACCGACGGCACCAGGTCCTCTCGCATCAACCGGCGAGGCCGCCAGCAGCGCCCAGCCGCCCGGGGGTGCGGGAGGTGGAGGGAGGCGGGGAGGAACTTAGTAGCACCACCTCACCCCTTTCAAATCAGCGGCCCCTGGCGATGTTGAACACATAGTGTCTGAGACAGCTTGGAATAATGCATCCAGCCGGGGTTTGTTATGTCGCGGAGCCGGCTTCACGGAACCGTCGCTTTCTGCGGAATTTTCCACTTCTTCCGCAGCAACCGGAAACGGACCGTGATTGACAGACACGTCGGCCAGTCGGAAAGAGGGCGGGGCACATATATCCGGTTTGCCATTCAGGATAAGCAATGCTGCGGGGGCCCCCCGCCCCCCCAAATCAGTAAAGACCAAATGCAAAACTCCTCGGATGCTGCCTGAACTGCTGTGCTCTTCCAGCAGCACTAATCCAGAATCTGGTTTCCAGCACCTGCAGTCATTGTTTCTAATTTACAGCATCTGCAGGTTTTGCATTTGGTTAAAAACAATAACAGAAATTGCTGGTAAAACTCAGCAGCTCTGGCAGCATTTGTGCAGAGAAAGCAGAGTTAACGTTTCCGGTCCAGTGGTTTTTCCTCAGAGCAGATTCTGAATGGTCACTGAACTCGAAACATTAAAGATCATAGCATTATTATTTAATTTCCCCCCCCGCCGAAAAACCATCTTTCTTTCTTGCCTTGTGGTCGCACCCAAGAGTCTGGTGGTTTGCTCTGGCCATCCACGACATTGAGCTGCGGTTGAACGACCAACTCGAAATAAAACAAAACCTCGTGCAATAGAGAGCCGCTTTCCTCACGTTGTATTCCCGAGCTTTTGTCCCCTCACACAGGAGCAGTTGGTGGTATTCAGTCAAGTGGCGGTGCTGAAGCCGCGGGCCGAGAGTTGTTAATAAAGTCATCGCGATTGTTCGCAGAGGCGATGCTAATAAAGTTTTTGTTTGATTCTCTCCCTTTCGTGGCCCCCCCCAACACAAACTCCGGATCGGTCACGTGACGTAGTGCCCGGCCGGTTGGGCGAAGACGCCAAGATGGCGGCGAGTAACTACTACGGATTCGCGCATGGCGGCACTCAGTACAGGTAGGAGGGGGGTGGGCTACGGTGCCGGTGCAGCACGGGAGGGATCATCAAACGGACATCCCTCCCTCACTCACTAGCGATACTGATTTTCCCTCATTCCCCCACCCTCCTCGTCTGAATCTTCATCCTCCTTACTTCCCTGCAAAAAAAACCCCTTACATCCCCCCCCTCCTGCAAGGTCTGAATAAACGGTGGGACCCTCGGTTACCGAAAAATGGCGGCCGTGACCACGGCGTCCGGACTACAGCGATGAAGAGATGTGCACAATCACTGGCCACAGCTCCTCTTTCCCCTCGGGATTCAGTGTAGTACACCTTCCCTGACCATGGTGTAAGGAGCCCAGGTACCGGCCTCGGTGTGGGGTGGGTTTGGCTTGGGGGGGGGTTACAGGTGGCAACTACCTGCCGCGTTTCTCATCTTTCCTTTCTGCTGCCGGTTTAGATGATGGCGTTGCTACCCTGTGACTGCACCGTTATCGCTCCATGGGAGGAGCATTGGCTTTAGGCTTTCACATCACTAAACCGGTTCTCATATAGTCATAGAGATATTTGGTACGGAAACAGACCCTTCGGTCTAACTTGCCCCTACCGACCAGATATCCGATATAAATCTAGTCCCATTTGCCAGCATTTAGCACATATCCTAAACCTTTCTTGTTCATATGCCCATCCAGATCCTTATAAATGTTGTAGTCATACAAACCTCCACCGCTTCCTTTAGCAGCTCATTCCACACATGCATCACCCTCTCTGTGAAAAAGTGGCCCTTTAGGTCCCTTTTGTATTGTTCCCCTCTCACCTTAAACCTATGCTGTGCCCCCCCCCCCGGGAAAATACCTTGTCTATTTACCCTATTCATGCCTCTCATGATTTTATAAACCCCTATAAGGTCATCCCTCGGTCTCTGATGCTCCAGGGGAAATTGTCTCAGCCTCTCCTGATAGCTGAAACATTCCAACCCTGGCATCATCCTTGTAAATCTTTCTGAATCCTTTCAAGTTTCATAACATCCTTCCGATAGCAGGGAGGCCAGAATTGCACACGGTATTCCAAAAGTGGCCTAACCAATGTCCCATACACCTGCAGCATGACCTCCCAATTCATATAGTCAATGCACTGACCAATAAAGGC
This sequence comes from Chiloscyllium plagiosum, assembly GCF_004010195.1. Lineage (NCBI taxonomy): Eukaryota > Metazoa > Chordata > Chondrichthyes > Orectolobiformes > Hemiscylliidae > Chiloscyllium > Chiloscyllium plagiosum. The sequence continues at coordinate 13,849,689 of NC_057740.1, forward strand.
AAGCATATCAAACACTACCTTCACTATCCTATCTGCCTACGACTCCACTTTCAAGGAAGTATGAGCCTGCACTCCAAGGTCCCTTTGTTCAGCAATACTCCCCAGACTCTTACCATTAAATGTATAAGTCCTGCTCTGATTTACTTTTCCAAAATGCAATAGCTAAACTCCATCTGCCACTCCCCAGCCCATTGGTACAACTGATTAAAGTTCCATTGTACTGAGATTCATAGAATCCCGACAGTGTGGAAACAGGCCATTTGGCCCAACAGTCCACACTGACCCTCCAAAGAGTAACCCTCCCAGGCCCATTCCCCTACCCTATTATTCTATTTTCCCTGACTAATGCTCCTAACCTACACATACCTGAACAGCATAGGTAATGTAGCATGGCCATTTCACCTAACCTACACATCCCTGAACAGCATTGGCAATGTAGCATGGCCATTTCACCTAACCTGCACATCTTTGGATTGTGGGAAGAAACCCATGCAAACATGGGAGACTGTGCAAACTCCACACAGTCATAGAGATGTTCAGCATGGAAACTGACGCTTCAGTCCAACTCGTCTGCTGACCAGATATCCTATACAAATCTAGTCCCATTTAGCAGCACTTTGCCCATATCTGCCTAAACCTGAGAGGCAAAAACCAAAACTGAAAGTTAACTCACTTTCAGTCCCCATTTCCATATGAATTCTGGTGAGGCTAACTCATTGTGTTACACCAAAGGTAATCCAAAGTAGGTATTAATTTTAAAAACTAATTCATTTGTTTAGCTCCAGTCATTACCCCCTTCCTTGGTGATCATAAACTGGGACTGACAATTTTCTCTCTCTAGCTCTGCTTCTTTCCAAAAGGATCTTGTTTCTACTTATCATTCACTGTATTTTCAAAACATGTATCATAACTGTATTTGCATCAGAGTATGAATCCAGTTAGTTCTCTCATTTCAGATTCTGCCTTTTGAAATACTGCAGTCAAGTGCTTGTGATTAGGTGTTGCCAAGCATTGTTATGAAAAGTCTGTAGATTTCAGGAGAAATGGAGGTGGAAGGAGCTTAGTAACGTTTGGAGTCTGGGACAGCGTGAGAATAGGGCACCAGCTTTTGAGTTTTCATACAAGGCTCCGATTTTTGCTAGTGATATTGGACACACCAAGTTATGTAAATTCTACAGCATAGAAATAGCCCTTTGAACCCAACTGGTCTATACTGGTATTCAATTGACCCTGAGCCTTATCTTACCCTAATTACTTCTTCCAATCCTCCTGAATCGTCAGTGACTCCATGTCTTTCATTTGAATTGGGGTTGAATCGTTTAGTGGGCTAGAAAACAGGTTTGTGATGTAGTGTGTTGCCAACAGTGTTGGTTCCTGCACTGGCTGAGGTTACTGTGAAGGACTGTTCTCCTCAGTGTTTCCCCTTGCCTGAGTTGTGGTGACCCTGAGGTTCAACTGCTACCGCTTGGCTCTAATGAGAAAGCAGCTCTGTGCACTGATAAGACTATGGCGACTTTCCCTTATTACTTGAATCAAACCTAAATATGTCAACACAACCTGCAGCAACTACTCTGTGTTACATTCCTTATTTTCCTTGGTATCAGTATAAAGAGGTCTCCTGTAAATTACTTTTTTGATCTGTTACTAACTGTCTAATAATTATTCCCCTTGTTTTGGACTTGTCTGTAAGTGAAAGCTTTGCCCAAATCCTCTCTGAACATTTGCCGAATTTGAAGATCTCTGTCAGATGTCTTTCGTCTTTTCACTTCCACAGAAAGGAACTCCCAATTTGCTTAATTATTTATTGTTGCATTCTTCGAATTCTGTCACTGTCCTTCAGTCTTTTCTGTGCTTTATTTTAAACTGAGTCACAAAATTGTGTGCCACCACAATCTGTAACCCATGGTCTGACATAACACAACTATCTTGCCCAACTTTTCTCAATGATAGATATTGGTGAACAAGTCAACAGCAGTGCCAAAACAGCTGGCAACCTGGTCAAGTTACAATTTAGGCTTATATGCAGTCCTAATTGTGGAAATACCATCTGATAGACATATCAAAGCATCCACAACCAACAGAAAAGTTAAAAGCTTTGTTAAAAAGCAAAAATTGACCCTTAGTAGAATGATATATTCTTCTTTGTCAGATGTGGGAGTTTAGGGAGAGTTTAAGTGTTACTGACGATTATATCTGCAATAAATGCCATTGGTTGCGAATCCTATCAGATCGAATGGATCGGTTAGAGCTACGGTTTGAGGCAATGAGGAATTTACAAAAGCAAGGGGGTGTGATGGCTGGCAGTTACAGGAAGGGAGAAAAGCCGTAGATACAGTCACACAGATGGGTTAACTCCAGGAATGGTAAGAGAGGAAGGCATGCAGTGCAGGAGTCCTCTGTGGCTATCCCCATTTCAAACAAGTATGTTATTTGGGAAAATGTAGGGAGTGATGGATTTTCAGGAGAATGTAGCACGAACAGCCAAGTTTCTGGTATCGAGACTGGCTGTAATGCAATGAGGGGTACGTCGGGTTCCAAGAGATCGATTGTGTTGGGGGACTCTCTAGTCCAAGGCACAGACAGATGTTTCTGTGGCCAGCAGCGAAAAATCAGGATGGTGTGTTGCCTGGCTGGTACAGGGTCAAGGATGTCTCAGAGAGGGTGCAAAATTCTATGAAAGGGAGAGGGCCCAGCAGGAGGTCATTCCTACGTCATTGGTTCCAATGTGTGCAAGGGAAAAGAATGAGATTCTGAGGGGAGAATATAGAGAGTTAGGCAAGAATTTAAAAAGCAGGTCCTCGGGAGTCGTACTATCTGAATTACTCCCAGTGCTGTGAGCTAGTGAGGGTAAGAATAGGAGGATAGAGCAGATGAATGCATGCCCAAGCAGGTGGTGTATGGGAGAAGAATTTACATTTTTGGATCATTGGAATCTTTTCTAGGGTAGAAGTGACCTGTATAAGGAGGATGGATTGCACCTGAATTGGAAGGGGACTAATATACTGGCATGGAGATTTGTTAGAGCTGCTCAGGAGGATTTAAACTAGTAAGGTGGTGGGGTGGGACCCACAGAGGTAGTGAGGAATGAGATCAATCTGAGACTGGTATAGTTGATAAAAGAAGCTGGCAAAGCAGGGACAAAGCAGACCACAAGGTAGGACTGATGGACAGGACTGCCAGCTTAATGTTCCAAGATACAAATGCTTCAGGAAGGACAGAAAGGGAGGCAAGAGAGGAGGTGGAAGTGGCGTTATTGATAAAGGGTTGAGAAAATCCTTTGAGTAGAAAGGCAGTAGGAGTATACTTAAGAGGGAAGTTAGGAGGGCAAAAAAGGGACATGAGATAGCTTTGACAAATAGAGTTAAGGAAAATCCAAGAGGGTTTTACAAAAACATTCAGGACAAAAGGTTAACTAGGGAGAGAATAGGGCCCCTCAAAGATCAGCAAGGCGGCCTTTGTGTGGAGCCACAGGAGATGGGGAGATAGTAAACGAGTATTTTGCATCAGGATTTACTGTGAAAAAGGACATGGAAGATAAAGAATGTAGGGAAATAGATGGTGACATCTTGAAAATTGTCCATATTACAGTGAAGGAAGTGCTGGATGTCTTGAAATGCATAAAAGTGGATAAATCCCCAGGACCTGATCAGGTGTATCCTAGAACTTTGTGGGAGGTGATTGCTGGGGCCCTTGCTGATATATTTGTATCATCGAGGGTCACAGTGAGGTGCCAGAAGACTAGATGTTGGCTAATGTGGTGCCACTATTTAAGAAAGGTGGTTATGACAAGCCAGAGAAGTATAGACTGGTGAGCCTGATGTTGGTGGTGGACAAGCTTTTGGAGGGAATCTTGAGGGACAAGATGTACATGTATTTGGAAAGGCAAGGACTGATTAGGGATAGTCATCATGGATTTGTGTGTGGGAAATCATGTCTCACAAACTTGGTTGAGTTTTTTGAAGAAGTAACAAAGAGGATTGATGAGGACAGAGCAGTGGATGTGATCTACCTGGACTTCAGTAAGGTGTTTGACAAGGTTCCCCATGGGAGACTGGTTAGCAAGGTTAGATCTCACGGAATACAGGGAGAACTATCCATTTGCATACAGAACTGGCTCAAAGGTTGAAGACAGAGGGTGGTGATGGAGGGTTGTTCTTCAGACTGGAAGCCTGTGACCAGTGGAGTCCTACAAGGATCGGTGCTGGGTACACTGCTTTTCATCATTTATATAAATGATGGGTGGCACGGTGGCACAGTGGTTAGCACTGCTGCCTCACAGCGCCTAAGACCCGGGTTCAATTCCCGCCTCAGGCGACTGACTGTGTGGAGTTTGCACGTTCTCCCCGTGTCTGCGTGGGTTTCCTCCGGGTGCTACGGTTTCCTCCCATAGTCCAAAGATGTGCAGGTCAGGTGAATTGGCCATGCTAAATTGTCCGTAGCCTTAGGTAAGGGGTAAATGCAGGGGTATGGGTGGGTTGCGCTTCGGCGGGTCGGTGTGGACTTGTTGGGCCGAAGGGCCTGTTTCCACACTGTAATGTAATCTAATCTAATCTAATCTAATCTATAAATGATTTGGATGTGAATATAAGAGGTATAGTTAGTAAATTTGCAGATGACACCAAAATTGGCGATGTAGTGGACACTGAAGAAGGTTACCTTGGATTGGAGGGAGACCTATTAGTGCCAGTAGGAAAGGAGTTCCAAGATTTTGACTAAGTTACAGTGAAGGAGCAGTGATATATTTCAAAGTCAGGGTGATTGTGTGCCCTGGAGAGAAACTTGCAAGTGGTGATATGCTCATGCATCTGCTGCTCTTGTCCTTCTAGTGGTAGAGATCAAAAGTTTGCAAGATGCTGTACAAGAGTCATGGTGTGTTATTGGAGTGCATCTTGTAGATGATACGCACTGCTGCTACTGTGCGTTGGTGGTGAAAGGATTGAATGTTGAAGATTGTGGATGAAAGGATATGGGCCAAAATATGGCAAATAGGACGAGATTAATTGAGGATAACTGTTCAGCATGGACGAGTTTAACTGAAGGGTCTCCTTCTGTGCTGTATAACTCAATGACTTTACAAATTTAAGTGCCAGTTAAGCAAGCTTTCTTCTCTCTGGTATCAAGTTTCTTGATTGTTGTTGGAGCTCACCCATCTGGGCAAGTAGAGAACATTATTTTATGCTCTTGACTTGCATCTTGTTGATGGTGGATAGGCATTGGAGAGAGTATTGTTTGCCACCAAATTTAATTTGATTTATTATTGTCACATATCCTAAGTCCAATGAAACATTTTGTTTTGCATGCAGAACAGGCAGATCATAACATGCAAGGATCATACGGTGATTGAACAGAGCGAGGAATGCAGAAAAAGTAGACAAACAGCAAGATCACCATTAGATTTGAAATTTGAGAAGTCAATTCAAAATCTAATAACTGTAAGGAAGAATCTGTTCTTGAACCTATTGGTATGTGTGTTTAAGTTTTTGTGTCTTCTGCCTGACAGAAGAGTTTGGAAGAGATTATAAGAGATCATAACTGTGTGGGAAGGGTCTTTGGTGGCTGCTTTTCCAAGGAATTGAGGTGGAGGTGGAGTCAATTGATGGAAGGTTGGCTTGCATGATGGTCTAGGCCGTGTTCACAACTTCCTATAGTTTTCTACAGTCCTGGGTAAAGCAGTTGCCATACTAAACCGTGATGCATCCAGATAGAATGCTTTATGTGGTGCACCTCTAAAGCTTGATGAGAGTCCTTATGGACATGTCGAATTTCCTTAGCCTTCTGAGGAAAAAAAAGACATCGCTTTGCCTTCTTGACTGTCGCATCAATATGGGTGATCCAGGACAGACTGGTGATCGTCACTCATAGGAATTTCACGATATCGACCTTCTCCACCCCAGCTCCATTGATGTGGATAGGTGCATGTCGTCCTCCTTGCTTTCTGAAGTCAATGATCAGCTCTTTAGTTTTGCTGACATAGAGGGAGGGATTCTCACCTTTGAACCACATCATCAAGCACTCCTATCCTCTGACGTGGTCTTGTTGCCATTGTATTCAGGTTCTTCACAGTGTTATCCTCCAGAATTTTGAGAATGGGAATTCAGTTATGGTATTGCCATTGAACATGAAGGGATGAGGTTTTGGTTCTCTCTCGTTAGAAATGGTTGTTGCCTGCCTCGTGGCACCAGTGTTACTTGGCATTTGTCACCCCAAGCCTGGATGTTGTCAAGGCCTTGTTTCATGTAGACACTGACTACTTTAGCATCTGAGGATTTGTGAATGGTGCTAAATATTGTGTAATCATTAAAGAGCATCTTCATCTTGAAACAGCTAAGTGTGCTGGATACAGAAATTCTATGGACTCTTAAAACAATTAGCACACAGTTCAGAAGCTTTGCTCTCAAATGAAGCAATTGTAATCTAATTAATCCAATGCAGGTACAACACACTCCCTAAGCTGACAAGATGGAAAATTCCTTGGACGCCCTGCCCATAAAACACAGTAATTCTAATCTGACTAATTGCTGCTTCATCAGGTTATTCTCATTTATGAAGTGACAAATAAGTAAGTAAGGACAATAACCTATTGGTAAATCTTCATTTTGGTTTCCGCTTTCACCATTTTGCTCCAGTTTGCACGATGATCTTTGTCCAAATACCGACAAAGGATTTGAATTCCAGAGGTGAAGTGAGAGTGATTGTCCTTGCAATCAAAGCAGCCTTTGAAAGTATGGCATCAGGGAGCTCCAAATCTTGTGATTTGAGTGCTTAGAGGTATACCTCGTACAAAGAAAGATGATTGTGATTGGAAACTTTTGGCTCAGCCTAAAGATATTGTTCCAAGAGTTCTTTGTAAAGCCAGAAGTTGATTGCAGAGTGTTTAATTCCAGTCTATGACCTCTTAAGGAGGATCCAGATAGAATGCTTTCTATGGTGCACCTCTAAAGCTTGGTGAGAGTCCTTATGGGCATGACGAATATCCTTAGCCTTCTGAGGAAGAAGAAGCATTGATGTGCCTTCTTGAGGCTTCAGTCACTAAATGGCAAGTTGTGTCATTCACATGTCAGATAGTGACCATCAGTGTCACCATTTACTAGAAATGAATCTTGACCAGCAGGTTAGAAGCTGTGTATTTTGTGATGCACGATTCTTGTCCTGACTCCTTGAATCCCTTTCACTACCTAAGTGGCACAGGTCAGGGGTACAGTGGGGTAATCTCCATTTAACTGTATAGATGCAGTACCACGAGCATTCAAGAAAGTTGACACCAAAGATGATTTTTGATGCATTGAACTAAGATCTGGCAAATTTGTAAAAAAATTGTTAACATAAATGAAAAAAATTGTGCACAGTACTTTTGCATTAGTGACATGCTGGCATTTATTTTAATATCCCTTAATTATTAATTACTTTCATTTGCTATATTTTTAATGTGGCGATGGAGCATTGAACACATCTGCTGTTTTCCATCCCTTGGTTTTCTGATGTCTATTACGCATTTAATTATATAGCCCTGTATTCAGATGAAATGAATAAGGAGAGTGAAAATGAAATTTGCAGTAATGGCTTTTTAAAAAAATTATACATGTCTATTTTTAGGGTGGACCTGCAGTTGCTGCTTCAGTTTCTGTTCATTCTCTAGACAGTTATGGGGTTCAGTGAGTAGTATTCAGGGATAGTGACTGTAACAAGATTAACTTGCGTGTTAGGTTGAAATATTTTGAGCTGAGTATTACTAGGGGAAGAGTGCTGCAGGCACTTCTGAATTTGTTCAAGTTCTGTCATAGGAAGAGGTACTGGGTATTCGGCCTGTCGAACCAGCCCCACCGATCTAGATCATGGCAGAGCAGCATTTCCCTCACTTCTCCATATCCCTTAACCTCACCTAATGTCATTCGTCTTCAGAAACATATTGATTTTTGTATTGAACCTGCTCAATTATTCAGCTTTCACAGCCCTCTGGACTGGAAATTTTCAAAGATTGATCCACCTCTGAGTGAAGAAATTCTCCTCATCTCTGTCTTAAATGGCCGATCTCTTGTCCTGTGATTATATTCCTTGATTCTACGGTCCGTACTATACACAGTACTCAGATGCAGTCTCACCAAAATCCTGTATAACGGAAGCAAAGCTTTTCTGCTCTTGCCTTCAATTCCTCTTGCAATAAAACATCATGTTCTAACTGCTTTGCTCATTATTTGTTGTACCTTCTATGATGCATGCATTAAGGCACCCAGATATTTCTGCAACATCTCACTGTTTAGATAATATGTTCATTTTTTATTTTTTCTGCCAAAGTAGACATTTTCACACTTTGCCACAATATATTTATTTCTGCCAAATCTTTGGCTAATCATTTAACCTATTTTTATCCCTCTGCTGACTCCTTATGTCGTCTTCACAACTTACCTTCCTACCTACCTTTGTGTTAGCAGCAAATTTAGCTATCATACCTTTGATCCTTTCATTCAAATCATTTATGTAAATTGTAAAGGGGCAGCACGGTAGCTCAGTGGTTAGCACTGCTGCCACACAGCGCCAGGGACCCAGGTTCGATTCCCGCCTCGGGCAACTGTGCAAACTCAATACAGACAGTCTTGAGTGGGTTTCCTCCTGATGCTCCGGTTTCTTTTCACAATCCAAATATGTGCAGGTCAGGTGAATTGGCCATACTAAATTGCCCATGGTGTTGCGTGCATTAGTCAGGGGTAAATATTGGATCAAGGAATGGGTCTGGGAGAGTTACTCTATGGACAGTCAGTGTGGACTTGTTGGGTCAAATGGCCTGTCGGCAATACTGTATGGGAATCTAAAGAGTTTGAAGAACCAGTGCCAACTCCTGTAGCACATCACTCATGACATCTTGCCAGCCTGAAAAAGACCTGTTCATTCCTAAACACTCTTTTCTATTAGTTAGCTAACCTTCTATCCATGCTAATATGTTACCCTGAACACTATAATTTTTTATTTTCCATAATGACCTTTGTGGCACCTTACCATGTGCCTTCTGGACATTTAAGTACAATACATCCCCGGTTCCCCTTTATCACAAAGAACATTGTTTCTTCAAATAACCCCACTAAACTAGTTAAACATAATTTCGCTTTGACAAAATCATGATAGCTCTCCCTGATTGCCTTAAACTTATCCAAATACACCTGATATAAGCCTTTAATATTAGCTTCTATCATTTTCCCTGTGTCAAATGTTAAGCTAACTGGCTTCTAGTTTCCTGTTTTCTGCCTCCACCTTTTTTTAAATAAAGGAGTTGTAATAACTGTTTTCCACATTAAAGGAATTTGCCCCAAATCTAATGAGTTTTGAAAAATTAAGACCAACGAATCAACTATCTTGTGAGCTCTTTTAAGACTCTAGGATGATATCCATCAGGACCCAGGGACTTGTCAACTCTGTTTCAACAATTTGCTCAGTAGTACCTCCCTAGTAATTGTAATTTTCTTGAATTCTTCCCTCCCTTTCAATTTCTGATTTAAAGCTATTATATCCTGTTTAGTGAAGGCCAGTGTAAATTATCTGTTTAATTTGTTTATCATCTTATCGTCCATTACGTATTATCCAGACTCATTTTCTATAGGACCAACACTTCAACTTCTTTTTAAATATCTGAAAAAAATCTTTTCTTATCTGTTTTTATATTTTTGGCTAATTTCTCTCTTTCTCTAATTTTTCTAAACTAAATTTCTCTAACTTTTCTCTCTGTACTAATCTTTTGCAATTTTTGTTTGCAGTTTTTAATAGTCTGTTTAATCATCTGATGTGCCACCTAGCTTTTTCTTTGAGTTTGATACTATCTTTGACTTTTTATTAACTACTGATGGCAGGTCAATGCCGTAAAATATTTAGTTAAAAATCACACAACACCAGGTTATAGTCCAACAGGTTTTAATTAGAAGCACACTCGCTTTCGGAGTACCACTCCGTCAGGTGGTTGTGGAGGACACAATTGTAAGCACAGAATTTATAGCAAAAGTTTACAGTGTGATGTAACTGAAATTATATATTGAAAAATATCTTGATCGTCCACAACCACCTGATGAAGGAGCGGTGCTCTGAAAGCTAGTGCTTCCAATTAAACCTGTTGGACTATAACCTGGTGTTGTGTGATTTTTAACTTTGTACACCCCAGTCCAACACCGGCATCTCCAAATTAAAATATTTATTATTTGTTGGAATGTATCCTGCGCTTTCTGAGTATCTCCTCAAATGTTTGCCGCTGCATTTCTGTTGAGCTATCCTTAGGCCTAAATTGCCAGTTCACTTTTGCTCATTGTTCTCATGCCCTCATAATTGTTCTTGTTTAAATTCAAAATTGGAATTGAACCGACATTCCTCTCCCTTAATCTCGATGTAAAATTCAGTCATGTTGGGTTTGCCGCTACTGAGGAATGCTTTCACTAAGGTCTGTAATTACTCATAGCTTGTTGGACAAAACTAACTCTAGTATAGCCTACTGTATGGTTAGTTCTATAAAGTGCTGATCTTGTTTGAAAAACATTCAATGCATTCCTCATCTAGACTACTTTTGCCCATTTGATTTTTCCAGTCTATAAGTTGATTAAATCTATGATGGAAATTGTTGTACCCTTCTGACAAGCTCTCATGTTTCCCTGATATCCTGTCCCACCATGTGATTACTAGGAGAGACCTTAGACAAGTAACCTCCTACCTTTATTATTCCTCATCTCTACCCAAACTACTTCTCTTCTGTTCCCTGAATTTAGGGTATCTGTCTTTATTTGCTAATATCACTTTTAATTAATAGAGCCACTCTGTCTTCCTTTCCCTTTCAATTTTCAGGTCCTCTTTGCATCCTGCTCATAACTTGCATTCCCACATGGTTTGGTATCATCAGCAAATTTGAAAATATAACATTGTATCCATATATAAGTCAGTTGTACAGATTATGAACAGTTGTGAACCTATCCCCGATCCTTACTCTGCTTGTAACAGCATACCACCTTGAGAATGATTTGTTTATTTTTTAAATCTCTGCTTTTATTGATTTATTTTCAATCCATAACGATGCATATATTCCCCTAATCACATTTGCTCCAGTTTTTTTTAAAAAGCTTTCTGCAAAATGTAAATAAACTACATCTATTAGTTCTCCTCAGCCTACGCTATGTAATATTCTCAAAAAAGTCCAAGTTTCTCTTAAAGGATTTCCCTTTTGGAAATCTATGCTAATACTATCCAATTTTGGTGTTCTTTTCTGAATGTTCAGTTATCACATCCTTTATATTAGATTAAAACGTTTTCCTTCCTATTGACAAACTACCAGGCCCCTTGTTCTCCACTCTTTTTCCTCCCTTCTTAAATAGTGTGGTTACATTTGCCACCTTCGAATCAACAGGAATTTTCCATAATCCGTGGAATCATAAAACATAACCACAGTAATCTTTATGATTATTTCCTTCACACTGATGTGAAGCCCATCTGATCCAGGAAATTTACTAAGTATTATCTCTATTGATACTAACTTACTTTTCTTTTCAATTACACAAGTCCCTTGGTTGCTTTGTATTTCAAGGAGATTTCCTGTATCTCCTTCTGTGAAGACAAAGTGACTTTTGTCTGCCATTTCCTTGTCTTTTTCAGTCTTCCTTTTATGTTTTTCATATTTTCTTTCATATTCTCTTTTCCCTTTTAGATTCAGCATCATGATTCTCTTTTTCTGAGTCCTAAATTGCTCTGAATCTCAATTTGTGAACCATTCGTTTACATTGGGGAATGGTATGTTATTGCCCGATTTAATGAAGATGACCAAAAAATTGTGGAGGAATTAGTTGAATGTCTTTTGGGGCAGTTCCTACAACCTATAATTAAAAATTGGGTGACTCTACTCTTTACTTTTTCAGAGTCAAGATTAGAGTGGTGCTGGAAAAGCACGGCAGGTCAGGCAGCATTTGAGGAGCAGGAAAATCGACAATTCGGGCAATAGTCCTTCAGGAATGATGAAGGGTTTTTGCCCGAAGCATCGATTTCCTGCTCCTCGGATGCTGCCTGACCTGTTGTGTTTTTCTAGCACCACTCTAATCTTGACTCTGATCTCCAGCATCTGCAGTCCTCACTTTTGCCTACTTTATTTTTTCAGCTGATCAGAGACATTGAGCACACTTGTAGGTAGGGTATGTCTGATGTAAATGATTGAATTCTTTGAAGATGAATAAGTATGCATGTTATTTATGAAGTCTTTGAGAAGGTATTGAATAAAATCTAGCATAAGAGATTGTTGCCTAAAATTGTAGCTAATTGTAGACAAATTTTACCCTGGTTAGGAAATAGACTGAATGGGAGTGTCGTCCCATTCCCGCCTCACTCGAAGCAAAACACTCAGAGACAGTATAGTTTTACCTCCTTCATCTTTATTCCAGGCCCTGGAGGGAGAGAGAACGATTGCCCATGTGCACAGAGACATGAGTTCTCGGTCTTCTCTTGTACGGCAGTTCCTTAATGAATTATGTAGTCATTTTACAGGGAGGAGCATCCAGATAAGACAACATACATATTGGTTGGGTGACCATTCCAATCAGCAAGTGTCAATAGCAGAGATTAAGCCATCTGGCATTATATGATGAATAACTGGCTTCACATAATTAGATTCCCTCAGTGTGGAAACAGGCTCTTCGGCCCAACCAGTCCACACCGACCCTCTGAAGAGCAACCCACCCAGGCCCATTTCCCTCTGACTAATGTACCTAACATTATGGGCAACTTAGCATGGCCAATTCACCTGACCTGCACATCATTGGACTGTGGGAGGAAACCGGAGCACCTGGAGGAAACCCACGCAGACAAGGGAAGAATGTGCAAACTCCACACAGACAGTCGCCCGAGGCTGCAATCAAACCTGAGACCCTGGTGCTGTGAGGCAACAGTGCTAACCACTGAGCCACCGTGCCACCCCATAATGAATGCTTTTTCACCTCGTGTCAACCCGGTACCCTTGCCTCCAGCACCTCATTGTTCACTGCAAGTCCTTTCTAATGTGAGTCATACTTGTTGAACCTTTTGAACTCAAAACTTAACTCTTTCCCTACCTGCTCATACCCTATACACGTTCTCAGGAGAAGGCCAAATAAGAATAATTGGCAGATACTCTTAATTTGCAGTTTATGGTTTCGTCCTTAGATTTCTGGGGTCTCAACTATTCAATGCATTCATCAATGACTTTGAGCTAGAAATCCACAAACCCAAAGATTTGGTTACATATATATTACTGTACAAAGAAGTATAATGCTTCAAAGAGATATTGATTGGTTGAGTGAATGGGCAAAACTTTGGCAAATGAATTTGTGTTTGGACCTAGAAAGGATCGACTGGATGCTTAGCAAATGGTGAAAAACAACAATGGATGTCTGAAGATATTAGATCTCTGGGGAGCAGGGAGAGAGTCCCAGCCTTTAGATCTGAACAGGTACAGAAAATCATCAAAAAGGCTGATGGAAGGTTGGTCTTTATATCCGGAGAACTAGAAGATAGGAAGTCATGTTTCAGCTATATAAAACCCTGAGTGGATTACAGTTGGAGGTCTTTTGAACAGTTCTGGGTACTATATCTTAGGAAGTAGATATTGACAATTGGGAAGTTCAGTGTGGATTTAGTAGAATGAATGCCTGGAGTCCAAAAAGCTAATTTATGTGGAGAGATTCAACAAACTGAAGTTGTCTTCCTTAAATTTGGTGGATAAGGTAATTTGATGAATGTTTTCAAGGTATTAAGGCAAACAGGTAGATTTGGTTGGGAAAAATTACTTATTAGAACTCTTCTGGTGCAGTGGTAGTATCTCTACCTCTGGACCAGGAAGCCAAGGTTCAAGTGATATCTGCTCCAGAGATGTGTAAGACCATCTCTTAACAGATTGAGAAAATATCTGCAAATAGTAGTGCAATAACCGTGTCCCTACCTCTTCACCTGAAGCGAGGTTTGAATTGCCCCAGGCATGGTGCATCGTGCCTGATTGGGTTGTTTTAAAATATGCCAAAGATGTAGTAATACAAAACGTTTGCTGACAAAAGACACATATTGTTAAAGTTTTTCATCTTGTACTCATCAGGGCATTTGTAAGAATGCGAGCGTAAATTGGTACATTTGAGAAGAATGTGCTGATAGGTTGGTAGGTTGACTCTGACTCTGGTTAGGCTTTGCCCTGAGGAATGAACTGGAGAATGGCTGTGGCCTATTTAAATTGAAACTGATAAAATGTGTGCACACTTTCTTTCTGTTTACAAAGAATGTGGTCCTATATATGCATATATGTAACATCCAGTACACACAAGTGTCACAGTGCAAGCCCAATTGATACTCTTAAATTAGACATCAGTGTAATTCTTAACATACTCAGCATTAGGTCCAATCATGGAATCATATCTAACACTGGATACTGTTTAGAATTTTGAAAACACAGATTGGTGGGATATAATCAGTAATGCTACAAATAGCCAAATTCCTTTTCCTGCTCCTATGTACGGTTGAGTTGCTCTGACTGTTCTGGATCATATGAGATGTATGGTCAACATCTGCCAACTCCTTGTTATTCTGTATCTATGTTAGGTCACACTGCCAGCCTGAAGACTTGTCTTACTACACTTTGAAATTGTAGATCAAGTTTTTTTAGAATCTGTTTTCCAGATTTGGTATATAAACTATGCAATAATGCTGAGGTTTATCATTGCTTCCCCTACCAACAATAAAACACTAAGCAATTGTCCAACCTCAAAATAACTTGTAATTTATGATTAAATGCAAATTAAACCTTCTATAGTTAACTTCTGCCTGTTACCAAATGTGGTTACACTGATTCTCCTTTAACTTTGCAACAGGTAACATTCTCAAAAAACTCAACAGTTTTGTTAGTGGTGATTTCCCTTTCGTAAGTCCATGTTGACTCTGTGCAAAATACCTAGTTAGCCAACCCTTTAAAATAGATTCTAACATTTTCCTTACTACTGACATGAAACTAACCGATTTGTAGTTCTCCTTTTTTTTTCTCTCCCTCTGCCAATAATAATGGGATTACAGTTGCTACTATCCAGTCTGCAGGAATCTTTCCCAATCTACAGAATTATAAAAGATGACCATCAATTCATCTATCACCTCTATAAGCACCTCTTTTAGCCCTGGGGTGTAGCTCGTTTGGTCTAGGAGACTTATCAATTTTTGAATTCAGTTTCTCAAGTCCTATTTTGATTAATTTATATCAGTTCCTTGTTTTCACAAGTCCCTTAGTTCTGGCATAATTTCTGAATTTTCCTCCATGAAGACAGACAAAAAAAGTAATTGATTAGTTTTTCTCCCACATGTCCCTATTCTCCACTTCTCAAATTCTTCTGCCTGTGCCCATAATGGGTCCGCATTTTCTTATGCTAATCTTTTCCTTTTCACAACCATAGAAAGGATTTTATACTGAATTCAAAAAATGCTGGAAATCAGTGGGTCAGGCAGCATCCATGGATAAAGAGCAAGCTGGTGTTTTGAGTCTAGATGTCTTTTCATTAGAGCTGATTTGGTGTGGTGGGGGCAATATTTATGCAATAGTGTACGGTAGAGTGCTAGGGAAGAAAGATTAAGTGATCAGAATGTGAAAATGTCAGAACAGTGGTGTGTCCAACTGGCAAACTGGAAAGAAAAGACAGCCCCACTGGCGTGGGGGGAGAGGAGAAAGGACATGGTGACAGAAAATGCAACAAGTAAAGCTAAAAGCAAGGGAAGAAATGGGAGGGGGCCCACAATCTGGAGGTGTTGAACTCTAATATTAAAGTCCAGCAGGTTATAAAGTGCTTAGTCTGAAGATGAGAAGTTGTTCCTCCACTTTGTGCTGTGGTTCACTGGAGCATTAGGGCATGCGAGGACAAACAAGTAGGCATATGAGCAGGATGCTGTGTTAAAGGATTTTATGGTCTACTTTTATATTTCTTGCTAACTTGCATTCATGTTCCCTTTTCCCTCTCTTTGTTAGATTCTTTGCTTGATTCTAATTTGTGCCATTTAAACATCCCTTACCACATTTTCTGGCAAAGTTGTAATACACTTCTTTTGATCTAATGCAGTCTTTAATTTGTTTTGTTGGCCTTGGTAGATTCACTTTACAAGTTCGATTTTTGTGTCTTGGAGTATATTTGTTGTAGACCGTGCAACGTCACAAACAAAAATCATAAATTTAATGCCAATTACATGGGTATGAGGCAAAGATGGATACTGGTTGACTGAGTACATAAGTTAAAAATGTATGGGTGTAAATAAACATTTTTTAAAAATGATTCAAAGTATTCCACAAAACGACTTTCAATTGAAAAGCAAGCAGTCAGAAAGATCCATCATTGACTTACTCAGGCAGATGAGGATAATATTAAGTTAAAAGGAAAGGCTAATAAAGTTGCAAAGATTTGGATTAATTCTGAGGAGTAGGAGAATTACAAGCTAAAGGGCCACTAAAAAGCTGACTGGAGTGAGAACGTGTATCGGGTATGAGCAGGTCAAGAAAGAGTTAGGTTTTGAGTTTTGTGAAACAATACGTTCAGCTGAGCATGACTCAGATCCAATAAGAACTTGCAGTTAACTGGGTGCTGGAGACAAGGTGGAAAAGCATTCATTATGTAGAGCCATTTAACAATATTGGAAGCATTCAGTATGTAAGGTCAGTTAACAAGGTGAAAAGTACATTCATTGTGTAACAGCAGATGGCTTAATCTTTACTGTTGATGCTTGCTGATTGTAATGGTCACCCAACCAATATGTATGTTGCCTTATCTGGATGCTCCTCCCTGTAAAATGACTAATTAATTCATTAAGAAACTGCTATTCCAAAGAAGACCGTGAACTCATACCTTTGTGCACACGGGCGATCGCTCTCTCTCCCTCCAGGGCCCGGAATAAAGATGAAGGAGGTAAAACTATACGTTTTGCTTCGATTGAGGGAGAGGGAAACAGATCGAGAATAGGAGGAAAGAAAATATGAGAGCAAACTAGCTGGGAATAAGCAAAAGCTCTTGGAATAGGCTTTCTAAATATATAAAAAGGAATGAATTAAAATCCCAACAAATTCCTACCACCAGAGGGCGAAAAACTTAGAATTGTAAAAGACAACTACAGAAATTGTGGTTGTACTTACTATGGTTTTCCAAAATTTCCTAGGTTTTCAAACTGCCATAGCAGATTGGAAGTTCGCAAATATAATGCCACTGTTCAAGGAAGGAGAGATATAGATGGCGAGGTGGATCATCTATGGTTCAATTAGCCTGACACTGAAGTGATTTGTCTCATCACACTGATTTCCTAAACCAGCACTACTTTATGAAAATCTTGCTTTACAAATTTATTGGAGTTTTGTTTGAGGTTACAATTAGTATAGCAGTTAAAGGAGAACCAGTAGATGTAGCTGGATTTCCAAAGGGCATTTGATCAGGAGCCACACAAAAATGCTAATGGACGAGATAACAGTGATTGGAATTGGGTTAATAAGACAATAAGATATAGAAACAGAATTAGGCCATTCATCCCATTGAACCTGCTCCACCATTCGGTCATGACTAATGTATTTCTCAACCCTATTCATTTGTCTTCTCCCCACAATCTTTGATCCCTTACTAATCTTGGAATCCCTGTGGGAAGAGGCCATTCAGCTTAGTCTGTACTAACTATCCGAAGAGCATCCCATCTATCTATCTTTGTTATTTGCAAACTTAATGAAAATGCCTTCTGTTCTTTAATGTATCATTAATGTATAATGTGGACTAGCACTAACATCTGCAAAACTCTGTTAATCACAGGCTTCCATTCTGAAAAAGATCCTTTTAATTCTCATTCTCTGTCTTCTACCAGTCAGCCAACCCTCCAACCATGCGACTACCTGTCCCTTAACACCATGAGCTCTTATTTATCAGCCTCCTGTGTGGCACCTTGTCAAAGGCCTCCAAA
This sequence comes from Chiloscyllium plagiosum, assembly GCF_004010195.1. Taxonomy (NCBI): domain Eukaryota; kingdom Metazoa; phylum Chordata; class Chondrichthyes; order Orectolobiformes; family Hemiscylliidae; genus Chiloscyllium; species Chiloscyllium plagiosum. The sequence continues at coordinate 13,867,620 of NC_057740.1, forward strand.
TAGATCCTGTCCAGTAGCTCTTCTTTGTCTGACTTGTTACCTCCTCGAAGAATTCTAACAGATTTGTCAGACATGACCTGCCCTTGATGAAGCTGTACTGACTCAGTGCTATTTTGTCTTGCACTTATAAGTACTCCCTGATCACATCCCTAACCTTGGACTCTAAAATCTTACCAGCTACTGAGGTTAAGCTAACCGACCTAGAATTTCTGCCTCTCTCCCTCCTTACATTAGTCATTTTCCAGTTCTCTGGGCCCCTGTCTGACTCCAGTGATTCCTGAAAGGCACCACCAATGCCTCTACAATCTCCTAAGCTATCTTCTGCAGAACTTTGGGATGTCTCCATCTGCTCTGGGTGATTATCCACCTTCAGACCTTTCAGCTTTCTCAAAATCACCACCTTAGTGATGGCCCCAGCATGCACACCACAACTACACCTGACATTCTGGTATTCTACCATTGTTTTGCACCATGAAGCCTGATGCAAAGCACCATTTCCCATTTATTGCATCTCCAACCTAATTTCCCAGCGGTCCAGTATCTGCTCTTGCCTCTTATTACCCGTTTATATATCAAAAAAACCCTGCATTCTTGTTTTATATTGCTAGCTAACTTACCCTCATATCTCATCATCATCTCCTTATTGTTTCTTCACTTTCCTATGTTTTTTAAAGGCTTCCAAATCCTCTGACTTCCCACTAACTGTCATCACTTCGTACACTTTTTTCTGGTGCTTTTATCCCATCCCTGATTTGTCAGCTATGATTGCCTCATCCTCCCCTTAGTATGTTTCTTATTTCTTGGGATGAATTTCTGCTGTGCAATCTGATTTGCCCCTGCTATTACTGGTGCACAGTTTTCGCTGCTAGGCTCCCCTTTCAATCAACTCTGGCCAGCTTCTGCCTTGTGTCTTTCTAATTACCTTCACTCAATTGTGTTACAGTTGCATCTGATTAAGCTTCACTGTCTCAAACTGCAGGGTGAATTCTATCATATTATGGACACTGCCTTTTCAGGGCTTTCTTCTTAAGATTCTTCATCATGTCCACCTCATTACAGATCACCAAATGAAGAATTGCCTATTAACTAATGGGCTCTACCACAACCACCTCCTAAAAAAAAATCTCAGACATTCCACAACTTGCTTTTCTTGGCATCCATTACCAACTTGATTTTCCCAGTGCATCTGCATGTTGAAGTTGCCAATGATGATTACGTATGTTAGTATGGAAAAGATTGGCTAATGGACAGAAGGCAAAGAGGCATAAAAGGAGGATTTTCACATTAGCCTGTGGATGGAGGAGTGCAGCCAGGATTAATGGTGGTAAGAATCAGGCAGCTGTTTACAATCTATATTAATAACTTCAACAAAGAGACTGAAAGTTATCTAAATTTGTGAAGTGAAAGGCTCATGTGGCAGTGAGAGTGCCAGACAACCTGGCTTCAAATCCAACCTGCTTTAAGGTGTGGTAACATCTCTGAACAGGTTTATTAGAAACATATACTGAAAATGTGTTGCTGGAAAAGCGCAGCAGGTCAGGCAGCATCCAGGACGTTTCGGGCATAAGCCCTTCTTCAGGAACCCTTCCTATTAGAAACATATATGCAGGCATGGAAAATAGGGAACTTGTGGTGCAGTGATAGTGTCCCTACATGTGTGCCAGGAGGCCTAAGTTCAAATTCTATCTATTGCAGTGGTGTATAATAAAATCTCTGACCAGACTGATTACAAATGCAAATAAAAATCTAAGTTGTGAGAACAGGACAGCTTGTAAAGTGTTATAGACAGGATACATCAACGGACAACAAAATACCAGATGGTGTATAATGTGCCAAAGTGCTCATGAGTTTGGTTAAAATTTGAAAAAAACAAATTTTTTCTTTAAAAGGCATGTAACTTGTGAAAGTTGATGTTCAGAGTAAATCTTTGTGCTTGCACATGGAACATAACAATATCTTTCAGGTATTCCAGTGCAGCAAACAGAAAGGCGAACACATTTTGGCCTTTATTGTAAGGAGTTTGAAATATAAGACTAAAGAAATCTTGTTACATTTTTTGCAGGGCCTTAGTGAGAATACTGTGCGCAGGTTTTAAGGAAATATATTTAAGGAATTATAATTGAATTAGAGACAGCAGAGTGCAGGTTAATTAGATTGGTTTCTGGAATTGGGATTGTTCAATGAAGAGCGGCTGCATATATTCTCTTGAGTTTGGAAGATTGAGAGGTGATCTCATTGAAACATACAAGATTCTAAAGGGATTTGACAGACTAGGGAATGGATGTAAGTTTGCTCGCTGAGCTTGAAGGTTCATTTCCAGACATTTCATTACCTTACTAGGTAATCTCTTCAGTGGTGAAACTTTATTGCTGGAACAGCACAGCAGGTCAGGCAGCATCTAGGGAACAGAAGATTCGACGTTTCGGGCACATGCCCTTCTTCAGGAATGACTCTTCAGTGGGCCTTATGCGAAGCAATGCTGAAAACCCCTGCTTTCTATTTATATGTTTGGGTTTCTTTGGGTTGGTGATGTTATTTCCTGTGGTGAAGTCACTTCCTGTTACTTTTCTCAGGGGGTGGTAGATGAGGTCTAACTCGATGTGTTTGTTGATAGAGTTCCGGTTGGAATGCCATGCTTGTAGGAATTCTTGTGCGTGTCTTTGTTTGGCTTGTCTAGTTGTGTTGTCCCAGTCGAAGTGTTGTCCTTCCTCATCCGTATGTGAGGATACTATGAGAGACGTTCATGTCTTTTTGTGGCTAGTTGGTGTTCATGTATCCTGGTGGCTAGTTTTATGCCTATTTGTCCAATGTAGTGTTTGTTACAGTCCTTGCACGGTATTTTGTAAATGACGTTAGTTTTACTTGTTGCCTGTATAGGGTCTTTCAAGTTCACTAGATGCTGTTTTAGTGTGTTGGTGAGTTTGTGGGTTACCATGATGCCAAGGGGTTTGAGGAGCGTGGCAGTCATTTCCGAGATATTATTGATGTAGGGAAGAGTGGCGAGGGTTTCTGGATGTGTTTTGTCTGCTTGTTTGGGTTTGTACCTGAGCAATCGGCGGACTGTGTTCACTGGGTACCCATTCTTTTTGAATACATGGTATAGGGATTTTCCTCTGCTCTGCGTAGTTCCACTGTGCTGCAGTGTGTGTTGGCTCGTTGAAATAATGTTCTGATTTAGCTTCATTTGTGGGTGTTGGGATGCCATTCCTAGAAGTCACAGTCGAGCGAACAGCCAATGGGGAGCTTCAAACCAGCGTCTACAGGAAAACAACACATATTGACCAAATAATTAACTACAGAAGCAATCATCCCAACACCCACAAATGAAGCTAAATCAGAACATTATTTCAACGAGCCAACACACACTGCAGTACAGAGGAACTACGCAGAGCAGAGAAAAATCACCTATACCGTGTATTCAAAAAGAATGGGTACCCAATGAACACAGTCCGCTGATTTCTCAGCAACAAACCCAAACAAGTAGACAAAAGACATCCAGAAACCCTCGCCATCTCCCCTACATCCAAGACATCTCGGAAATGACTGCCACGTTCCTCAAACCCCTTGGCATCATGGTAGCCCACAAACCCACCAACACAGTAAAACAGCAGTTAGTGAACTTGAAAGGCCCTATACAGACAATGCGCAAAACTAACATAATTTACAAAATACCGTGCAAGGACTGTAACAAACACTACGTTGGGCAAACAGGCATAAAACTACCACCAGGATACATGAACACCAACTAGCCACAAAAAGACATGACCTTCTCTCACTAGTATCCTCACACACAGATGAGGAAGGACACCACTCTGACCGGGACAACACATCCAGCCTAGGACGAGCCAAACAAAGACACGCACGAGAATTCCTAGAAGCATGGCATTCCAACCGGAACACACTCAACAAACACATCAAGTTTGACCCTATCTACCATCCCCTGAGAAAAGGAACAGGAAGTGGCTTCACCACAGGAAATATCATCACCAACCCAAAGAAACACACACATAGAAATAGAAAGCAGGAAGTTTCAGTATTGCTTCGCATGAGGCCCACTGAAGAGATTACCTAGTAAGGTAACGAAACGTCTGGAAATGAACCGCCAAGCTTAGCGAGCAAACTTACATCCAAAATCTCAACCTGAACTTCAAATCTTCTCAAAACTCGCTAAGATTTAGGGAATCTTAAAACACAGGGTCAATCTCAGGATAAAAAGGTGATCATTTAAGAATAGTGGGAAATTTCTTCACTCGTACTTTGGAATTCTCTATCCTCATGGCACTTAGATTTGTCAAACTTGAAATAATTAATGCTAGGATAGACAAACTCTCCAAGAATCCAGGGACACTGGGATTGAGCAAGAAAGTGGACTTGAAGCACAAGGCCAGCTATGGTCATATTGAATGGAGGAGCAGGCTTGATGACCATTGATCAGCACATGATCTTATTTCCTGTGTTTTCTACATCAGTGTTTTCTGAAGATGGAGAAGGTGAGATAGGAAGGAAGAGGTTCTATATGTGCACATTTGGAAAGCAGGCAAATTCTTTAATATATCATTTCTTTGTTAAAACTATTTTCATTGACTGTTACAACAGATTTTAGGTTTTGACATTCAGCCTTGTTTCGGGAGAGAATGCAATCAAACATTTGTTTGTTAATGTCCTTGATGCAGTTGCATCTTGAAATATCAGGCAGTTAGAAGCTGATCTAAAATCACAAGCTGTGACCCAGTGGTAGGACTTTTTGAGTCAGAACATTCTGTATTCAACTTCCACTTGACTTGAGGACACAATGAAGTTTGACTGTAGTACAGTACTAAGGTGCATCTTTCTTATGAAGACCTCAACACTCTTTTGCAGATGAGAAGGGGAAGTCCACTTGGTATCCTGGGCAGTAGTTTATCCCTGAACCTACAAGTCAAAATTTCAATATCAGATCATTGTCTGATATCTGATCATTGTTGGAACTTGGTAGGTGCAGATTTGCTGTTACATTTTATGCACCACAACCTTTTCAATTGCTTGAAGGTAATGAAAGTTATAAAGGAGCATTCTTTGATAGGCCATTAAAAAAGTAGAACTGTCAAATACTCTCAGTAAGTTTTAGCTATCTTACCAATTTCCATAGTACTAGTGTTTTCAATAATTTCCATACAATTCTTGGTGGGAGTTAATTTAATGGCAATGTCACATTAATGAATAGCTGAGGTTATATTATGAACTTGAAAAGTTATAATCTTGAATGTAGTGCCTGAGAGGTTAATTAATACAAGTTCAACAGTAATATTTATAAGGGAATTGGATAGATATTGGAAATAGATTCTGGAGCAATGGGGGGAAAACAACAGTCGTGAATTCAATTGGTTGATCTCTTTCAAAGAACCAACACAGACAAAATAAATTGAATGACCACCTCCTGATTATGTGAAAAAATGGATGAAGTGGGCAAAAGTGATACCTGGCTGACAATTTTCTTATTTACAACATATTAACATAGGCTTGTTTTTAACATATCATTTGTTACTGTGTGAACTAAAACCTTTTGCTATTCAAATTGCATTTAATCTGTTACTGCAGTATAAAAATTGCCATTGATGTAAAATGTTGACATGAGTCATTGTCAACAAAGAGAGAAGAGTTAATGTTTATTGGAGCTTTTCCACTACAAATGCTGAATGATCTGTATGTCCAGTTTTTTTTTTCTATTTTTAAAATCAGAGAATGATGTGCTGGTGAAGGTGCTCAGTATGAGTTTAGACTCCAAAAGAGAGGTTCTAATGTCTTAGGAATTTTTCCTCTTGCAAGTATTTATGTCGTTCTCCTTGGAAGGTTACTACTGAAAGAGCTTCCATCATTTTTTTTTAGCCAATGAATTTCAAATCATCATATCTCTTGTTCATTATCAAAAAAAACTCCTCTCATAAATTCTTCCGCCACTTGTTTTCAATCTGTGTACTCTAGTTACTGACCCTTCTGCTACTGAAAAAGTTTGGTTCCTATTTAGTCATAGAGATGTACAGCATGGAAACAGACTCTTCGGTCCAGCCCGTCCATGCCGGCCAGATATCCCAACCCAATCTAGTCCCACCTGCCAGCACCCGGCCCATATCCCTCCAAACCCTCCCTATTCATATATCCATCTAAATGCCTCTTAAATGTTGCAATTGTACCAGCCTCCACCACTTCCTCTGGCAGCTCATTCCATACACGTACCACTCTCTGTGTGAAAAAGTTGCCCCGTGGGTCTCACTATATCTTTCCCCTCTCACCCTAAACCTATACCCTCTAGTTCTGGATTCCCCAACCCCAGGGAAAATACTTTGCCTATTTACTCTATTCATGCCCTTCATGATTTTGTTAACCTCTATAAGGTCACCCCTCAGCCTCTGACGCTCCAGGGAAAACAGCCCCAGCCTGTTCAGCCTCTCCCTATATATAGCACAAACCTTCCAACCCTGGCAACATCCTTGTAAATCTTTTCTGAACCCTTTCAAGTTTCACAACATATTTCCAATAGGAAGGAGACCAGAATTGTATGCAATATTCCAACAGTGGCCTAACCAGTGTCCTGTACAGCCGCAACATGACCTCCCAACTCTTGTACTCAATACTCTGACCAATAAAGGAAAGCATACCAAACGCCTTCTTCACTATCCTATCTACCTGCGACTCCACTTTCAAGGAGCTATGAACCTGCATTCCAAGGTGTCTCTGTTCAGCAACACTCCCTAGGACCTTACCATTAAGTGTATAAGTCTTGCAAAGACCCATCAAGACTTTTCATGATTGTACCTATGGTTACTGTTCCATTTATCTAGAGGAGAAATTTGCATTCATGTGGCACTTTCTCTGAAGTCATTTTCAAATCTAAATATTTAATTCCTAAATGTAGTCACTGTTCCATCTCAGCAACAGGATAGCCAATTTGTATGCAGCAAGCTTTTGTATCATTAAATCAGAGAACTTGCCAGATAACCTTTTTTTTTTAATGTTGGCTACAGGAAGAATTTTGGTCGGGAAACTAGGATAGTTTCTTATTTTTCTTTGTGAAATGGAACCTTGTATATCCATGTGAATAAGTTGGTTAAATCTTTTAAATGCCTTATTTAAAATATGCGGCCATGAATGTCGCAGCCTTTCATTGGTGCTTCATTTAAGCATTAAACTAAATTGTATGTTATTAAAACAGACGATTAGGATTTGGACCTGCAACCATCTTACTCAGATGAGAATTGTGCCACTGACCCAAGCATTGGAGGAGAATATAACCTGATTAGCAGAATGGTCAAATATATTAGACATATAATTCAATGCAAGCAAATGTTAAGTTATGTATTTTAAGGGAGGAGAAATGAAAATAAACCATAAGTTAAGATTATCCAAGATTTTTGTCTCCATGGATTTGATAACAGGTACCAAACAAATTTGCAGGCAAGATATAATATTACATCAATTTCTACATGTCTCAGGTTGTTGAGTATTTGCCTGCTTGTTTCCAAACGTTCAGAACCACAAAGTTGAACAGGTCAAATTAGTCAGTAAGACCTGAGGCCCAGGAAAACTCCACTGTGCAAAGTTACCAGAACTTGAGGGCCTCTGGTCCCAGTTAAGATAAAATTGTGAAGTACATTTTAAAGAAAGTTCTTCCTTGTTAATTTTATGGTTATTAATAAGAAAATTCTACAATAGCCAAATACTTTGCTTCTACATTAATTGATTTATGCTGCTTTGTTCTTTCAGTGCACAGCCTGCCACTGGCATTGCATATTCACATCCATCCACACCAGCCAGTTACACCGTACAGCAAGCTCCACCAACAGCCCATGCAGTCACTGCAGCATATGCTCCTGTACCTGCCACGCAAGCAGTGAGACCAGTGACCTCAGCAGCTTATGGAAGCTATCCAGCCGTGCATTCTGTGACAGATTATAACTATGGACAAAGGCCACCAGAAACTACACCACAACCAACACCAGCAACAACACAAAACTATCAGGTAACCTATATAGCATTTCCTGGTCCAGAATAACATCCATTTTACTAATGGGACCTCATGAGAAAATACTGTGTGTAGGAGGTGGGTAGGTAAATTACATTATTTTTAATGCTCTAATGGGAAATGCACATCTGTCTCACCTGTGTCACAACAAGTCTGGTTCTACTTTGGCCATTTCAAAAATTAGATGAAACTGGGTGTCTTGCATACATTAAGGTGGATTCTACAAATGAATAATCCTTTTTGACATCCACTAAAATAGCTGCAAAAATCTATAATGCATTAATAAATGCTATTGATGAATTTGTGAAGCTTCTAAGTTAAATAATGGAACTTGATTGCAAATAGCAAGTAAAAGTTGTTTATTTGGTTTCTGGCATAGAGGGTCAATAATTGTTGGTATTGGTGGTTACTTTGCTTTGGAGAAGGTTGTTATTCAGAATGTCGTATCCTTTATGAAGAATACACCAGAGAGAGCTTTTTCCACTTAAAGTCGTCATAAAATTCGATCGAGGTTGGTGAGTTTGAAATCAGAATTGAATTTGTTACAGGGTACTGGAAATCTGGACCCATCTCATACATTTTGTAGATATTGAATCAATTGGAAATTTCAAAACCAAAGTCAATAAGTATTAGTTATGTAAAGATGTGACAAGGAATTGAGATATAGATTGCCAATGTTCAAGGGAATGAATGGCCTACTCAGGTTCTGCGAAAACTATTAGGGACAGATGTTTCTAGTCATTCTCAACATAATAACTTTGCAAGATTTATTTGTGGATTATTTTCTTTGTGTAGTTGCATTTTTTGAAGCGTGGCATGCATGAAACTGTATTTTATGTTGTCCCTCTGTTTTATCAGAAGTGGCAAGTATACATTGCTCTTGCAATATTTGTTTGTGAAGGGAGTTCTGTACTTGGTGTCAAAGTGCCTTTAGGTTGGTATATTTTGACACCTGAGGTAATCAGCAATTTGACAATATATCTTGCTTGGAAATTACCTCTGAACGGAGATGGTAATTGTTGAATTCATAAAGTTTCTAATTCCACATCGGGTAACTTCAGAAATCAAACTTGTAGGATAGCCACAGTGAGCAAACAGAATGTACACCTAGTGTGTTCTTTCCTTCTTCCCAAAAGAATGTGTTTGTAATTAGTTACTGTATTTCAGATGATTAAAATAGCCCTGTCTTAACCCTACAGTATAAGTGGTAATGCAGAACATTGCTCTAACTGTAGCTGGTACAGGTTTTTCTTCAACTTAATTGAGGCAGTTGTAAATTTCAAAATTCCAACAGAAGTACATTTTTGAGCTGGAGCAATGCACCTTATTGACAAACATGACATTTCTTTTCGATTGATTAGTGAAACTGTTAACAGATTGGGAGTCCTTCCCAGCAGTTTTACCTATGGAATGGGAACCTTTCAAAGACTGGTTTTAATTCTGGAAACAATATTTAATTTCCCTAAATAGTTTAAGACTGGCAATTGGGTGATGTAACAACTGTAATGGGCGTGGGTTGCAGAAATAATATGCTATCCATTTTAATTGATTTTGTGAATGGCAGTTCTACTTGCTGTGCACTGAAGTAATTTCTTCCCCACCCCCAAAAAAAGTAATGCTAGAATGTTGAGTCCTTAGATTATGTGCTTCCCTTTTGTTTTGGAAGGCAGTCTGCTCAGTTTCAATTTCTCAATAACCAGGTAAGTAATACATTGTATTAGATTTTCTTTTACAGGTTTCACTATGTCTGTGTTTTTGTTTTATGCTAAATGTGCTTGGGAACTAGTAAGGGGAAAAACATGGGCTATTGGCTGTGCAGAAATACTGGAATTAATGCACAAATATTGAAAATATAATAATGCTGAATAAGTCTAATTTCTTTGTGTGCTCTTTAATTTAGGACTTTGGGGGTGATTCAGGAATTTCAGGAACTGTTTACCCAATATGAATGGCTATGGAGTTGATCCAAAGTTGCTCAAAATTGTGGTGTGGCATCAGATTAAACTTGCCAACTTAGCTTGCTGTGTGTAGTTTTTTAATTAGTTATTCTAATCATACGCATCACATTTTTGAATATTGCCTTTAAATTAGTTTTTTAAAATGTAGATGTAGCACCTTCTCTTTTTATATGTATTCCATAGTGAATTTGCAGTTTATATGTTCAGACTCTAAATGGAGTTATCTTGAAACCATACACTAGATATGAAATTCTGTGAATGTTTATTTCAGAAATTCCTGAGTAAAAATCTGTAGATAGGTGTCTTGAAGTTCAGGAATTATTGCAAATTTGAATAGATCAAACTTGTATATCTCAAATTTGTATATTTTATAGTTGGGTCGGTTGTGAAGTGGGGCCACTTCAGGAACAAATTTAATACAGGAGGACAAGTGCCTTTTAAAGTGAAGGTTAATTTGATTTTTCGCCACTACCTGTGCTGTTGCAAAGTCTGATCATGAATACCGGAATAATTTCCCTGTTGAACTCTCTCCAGATCAGATTTGGAAATACTGATTGATGTAATTTTTTTGGAATTTTTGGGAAAGGCTGTGAGAAAGCTACTTGAATGTGATGTTTTAAAAAGGCATCAGCTCTCATTCTAATCTGTTCTGCAGTGATCTGCATCAAATTCAATGTCAACCGATAATTCTACATAGTGGTACTTGTTGACTGTAATTTCTTCTTAAAGGTTTCTATCTTTCTTTCCTCCCTATTTCCTTTCCTTTCCTTGATAAAAATGGTGATCTGTGCCTGAGTATGGATTCACAGATGGCAACAGTCTTCGGTTACCTCACGCAAATTCTGTTACCTCACGCAATACCTGCGCCTTGGTGTTGGGCTTTTTAAGTCAGTAAAGGACAAGCAACGATCAGACCTTGTGCAGCAACATATGAGTCGACCCATTAGAAACTCGGGATGAATGTTTGTTTGTGTATGAGGTGTTTACGTGGTCATTTTAGTAATATTGAAATGAAGAGAGGGCTAGTATTGTTATCTGGTTTGCATGAACTAAAGTTATGGAATTTTAGTTGTATTAATTTTTTTAAAAATAACTTACCTATCCTCTTAGACTGTACTTTCCAAAATTATGGCAAACTCCATAAATTCTTTATTTTCCCCTGCACTTCTAGTTTATTTGGATTGCAGTTTAATCTACCATCATGCTGTGAACCGTTTCTGTAATTGTTCAGCATTCTAGTCGCTTGGGAGTTTTTGAGTGCTTAGTGAATTTTTTTGTGCCGTATCAGTCAACTTCAGAATTCAGCACCGACAGATCTTCTCACAGCCATGGAATTGTCACATGTTTATCTTTTCCAGTGACAATGCTACATCATAAGGTCCCCTTCAAAAGTTGAGTTGAGACATTCTGAGGAATTCTTCATTTTGGTGCTGGTTGCCTAATCTCTGAAATGTTCCATTCCCAGCACTAACATATCTCTCAATCATGAACGGAAAAACAGAAATCTTGTTTTAAATATATGTAAGCTTAATTAAATGTTTGAGTATGGGATAAATGATTTTGTACATTAGACTAGATAACTTGGAAAAGTACTGTGTGTAAGTGCAATCATCCCATCACTGTATGTAGACACATAGTCTGATTCAAAATCCCAGTTTAAAAAAGTTAAATTCCTGCAGTCACGTAAAATCAGTGATCACCCACATAAGTGATAACCTGAAACTGTAACAGGATACTGAATGTGTAAAAGAAGACTGGAATAAAACCTATTTTTCATGTGTTTACTTAATGTATTTGGTTTGAGTATAACAATAGCACTGCAAGACTGTGAGGTATGATTTAAGGTAACATGTTTTGGTAAATTAGATGACTTCCATTTTAGGTATGTTGTGTCATTGATATATTGTCTTTCATAATTAGTTGAATATTAAATGGGTTATGAAACTCAGGTAGAAGTGTAATCTTTTATGTGCAGAAAATCCTTTGAATCTTGGTGTATTTCACTATATTGAGGTTGAGAAGCTCTGTTAAACTAAAATTTAAGACTGGTTTTGTTCAAAAGAAATGTGTAAATAATGATTTGCAATTTGCTCAAACCCTCAGCACCATACTAATTCAGATGGTAGATTGTTGTAAACTACAATCATGGACTAATTTCTCTGAGCAAGTTTTTATTTTGTCAAATTTTTAAACGGCCTTCATTTGCCAGTGTTCAATCTTTGGATTCCAATTTGGTGGAAACCACTGTATAATTTTTCTATAGCACCAAATTATTACTTAAAAAAAGAACAAAAAGCTCTTTTCCACATCGAGATTTATTAAAATACATGTGTGTATTGATATCTTTATATATTTATATATTGGCATTGATTTTGCCATAATGAATCACAAAGTTTCTTTCTGCAGCAGTACTACGCACAAGGAGGAAATTCGGACAAGACAGAGTGGGGTTGGATGACAGACTTGATCTATGGTTCATCTAAGGTGCTTGTGGAGAAAGCTTAATTAACTTTGTATGTAAGGTAGATAGCCGCTAAACTGTCAGCTCAGAACATCGCGTATCTCCTTTTAATACAGTTTTAAAAATTTAAAAACAATAGTATAAATTTTGTAGCCAATAACATTTAAGAATTATTCATTTACAAAAGTATTTTTGCTGTTTTAGTAGAGGATTATATGTTTATAAAGTGGATAAAAGGTACACAGCTTGCCTTTGCAGTCTGTGGTTTTATGATGCCAGTGGTGACCCTGACCATCTAAGTAATCAGCAGTAAAGCTGAGAGTTGCCTCTGCTGGTCCAGGTCACGAATGGTATGAAAGTTATGCCTGGGAATGTGCATTTTGTACTTGTCTGATTTAAAAAAAACTTCCAGGTACTATTTTGTAGGTTATAGACATGTCTAGCATTTTTATATTGCAAATGAACCTATTTCACCAGCTAGTCAGTATCTTGACTCAGCATACCCAGTGTAGAATATAAACAGCTCACACACCCCTTAATTCAGGATCTCAGTGCTTGTCACAAAAGCACTAGAATTTTGTACCTTCAGTCACCATACCTTGTACTTTTATTATTTGGCTCAAAATCATCTGTTAGTCAAGGTTGGAAGAACAATATTTTTAATTGTACTTAGCAGTTCCGTATTACAGACATTACTACATTTTCAAACATGCCATTGCATCTGAGTGACACTGTCATGTTGATTTGGTTCATAAGTGGTATAAAAATCCTAAACTGCAATAATCAGACTTGTGGCCTGTTTGCACTATTGCTTTACATGAGGTTAGAAGCATTATGGGGGTATGGAATTACCCCCTTCCCACCCCTTAATTTTATCACAGCCCAACATGTTAGAATTGTGCTATAAGTTGTCAGTTCAATTGAGAGCCATAGTATAACCCTACCATCAGTGGGTAACTGCATACAAATGATGCATGTGCTGGACACTTACCCAGCATACTGGACTTATTGAGGTTAGTGCTAAGCATTAAATGATATTCTCAAGAAGGCAACAGCTCCTGATTAGCAAGACACTTCTTTTTGGTGGAGGGTAGCTTTAAATGTTCATATTTTATCAGTTTTATGTTGCTGTCATTAATGTATTTTCCTTGTCTGTAATGTAGGACAGTTACAGTTACGCACGTTCCACAGCAACAGCGCCAAGTTATGATAAACAGTACTATCAACAACCTGTCTCAGCTGCTGCTCAACCTCAGCACACAGCCACAGATTCTTACTACCAGACAAGTGAGTGAAATATTTTCTGAATTTGTTTATGCTGAGGATTGAGTAATCTGACAGAACTTTGCTTCTTGTTGGTTTAGCTGGCTAATTTAGGAAGTAAGTGGCCCATGAAGCCTGGAAAGGTTCCATGTTCAGTTCTGGACTCGCTGAGATAGCTGATCACAGCAGGATGGTGATAGAAACTCCAAAATGGCCTAATTCATCCCAAACGAGGGAGACAGCCCAGTATTTTAATTTTGGTCGCAAAACAGTGACTCCTCATGTTCAGTGTAATCTTTGGATGAGAACAAGATTTATGATTGGACACAATCCGAGCTTGTGATAATAGCTTTCTGTGTGCACCACAAATAGGAGCTACTATAAGGAGATAATGGGTACTGTGAAACCTTATCCCATCAAGAACTGTGACTTGGGAAGCTGACATAATAGATGTTCTTGGGGTTTGATTTTTCTGAATATTGTATTTGGTATGAAAAGGTCATGAAGATGTCTGATTTGCTAATGACTGAGTTAGTGTCTGTGGTAGGTAAGCAAATTTAAATTTGCAAAGCTACACTTCTATTTTACAATATTGTATGCTGTAACCTCTGAATTGACGGTTGATGTTTTTTTGAAGGTCAAGAATTGCTATGGTAATTGCCGATGTTGGATTTCCTGTCCAGAATAGTTGAAATGTCATGCTGAAAATATTATAATACTTCAAAAAGACGATTAAACTTTACAGGACCACAAGACAGAATAAAAATAATCATAAATAATAGTGATAAGGTTTTGTAGTCTTCAAAGAATGGTCACATAGATATTTAGCAGAGGAAAATGGAAGAAAAGCATTCACTGATTCTTCGTAGCAGTAGTGTGTACCATCTCCAGGATTCACTTTAGAGATTCACCAAGATTCCTTAAACAGCACTTTCCAAACCCATAGCCACAATCTCGAAAAGGATGAAGGCAGCACATATATAGGAATGCCACCACCTGAAGTCTAAATATATTGTGAATGTTAAACAACTGGCCCAGACCTCAATCTGCATTCCATGAAAGAACTTTTAATAGTGGATGACATAATATCTCTTGGAAACAGCATATCTTTGTAAAAATAATTGACAGCATTGTGGAAGGTTTATGTACTGCTGGTCACGCTTCAGACATGGAAGTCTACTGAAAAATAACCTTTCTTAAAAAACCAGCCTGACATGCATCCTGAATTTATTTATGGTCATCTGTTTAGAATCTAATACAAATCGGATTTTTTTTTAATTGCAAGAAATGAAGAGTTGTGAATGAGCAAAAAAATTTGGGTGTGATGTGCACAGACCATTAAAAACTAATGTTCCCTCTTCTGTGCAATTATCTTTTGCTGGAGTTACAGTCCAGGCTCGCCCAAATGTTAACACTGCTTAAAGGATTAAATTAAGAGAGGTTACATTAGCTTCTGTTATATTCCTTTTGAGTTTAGAGGGTTGAGGGAGCTGATTTATTCAAAACAATAACAGGATTTTACTGGTGGGAAAATCAGGATAAAATGGTACAATTTTAAAATGAAAATAAGTCCATTAAGGATGAAACAGTTAGTATTTTTTTTCCCTCACTCTTGGAAATATGAAACTTTCTTTCCCTCAGAAAACTATGCCAATTCAAATTTTAAAGATTAATATTAATAAAAATGTAGCAGATATCATGGTATATGGATCACAAGCATTTGACTTAGTTGAGGAGTGCAACAGATCACAGGAGTGGAATAGATTACTTTTCCTTTGTTTCTAAGAAACATTCATTGCCTTGAGTAGCCTACCAATATCTCTGGCTTTAAAAGGATAAACCAGCCACCAGTTGTACATACTACTCTCAAGCCTCAACACTACTCAGTAATGCAACTGGAAATCTACAATGGAACTTCCTTTTAAAATGTTGGAAACACAGATGCTATTGAAGGCGAGTAATTGACGTCCTTGCACAAAGATGTAAAAGCCTTTACATATTCAGGTTTTGTTCTGATAGAAATTGAGAAACACTATATACGTAGGTATATAACATGCTGGAAGTATTTAGTTGTCCAGCAGCATCTGATGAAAGAAAAGGTTAACAATCTGAAATGTTGAATCTGCTTCTCTCCACAGTTGCTGCCTGTCCCAAGTATTTCCAGCAGTTTTCGTTTCAGATTTTCAGCATTTATCGCATTTGCTTTTGAATGCATAATTATGTCTGGTTGTGAGGCAAGAAATTGTTTTAATTCAAGTAAGCCTTTTCAGGTAGAAGAATGTCTAAGCTGGAATTAGAATTCCAGTATATCTAGGCATAGTCAAGTTGCATGAAGACAGATTACCCTACTGGTTTTGTTTTTCAGTAGCCCCTAAAACCAGTTTCAGCCAATCTGGAACACTGTACACGCAATCGCAACAATCAAGACAAGTTACTGCAATAAAACCTGCATCCACTCCAATCCCAGTTACAACCAGCTTTACGGTGTATCCAGTGGTAACAACAGTACAACCAACTGCACAACCTACTGCAGCAGTAGCCACAGCTGCTGTATCATATACACAGACACCCACATACAATACGACACCAGTCAGTTATTCAGGTAAGCAACTCTACCTTAGTAACTTGTGCTTTATTGTTTTGGTGTTGTAATTTGTCTGTCTGAAGCTGAGAATTTTAAAACAAATTCCATATGCCGCTTTTACATGGCCAGCTTTTAATGTTTTTCACTTAATCTTATATCCTTTAGCTCTTTATATACTATCCTTTATGTGTGTTATTTCTTAGATTTTCTTTCCTCTTTTGACTTCTGTTATCATCAGAACCTATATGTCCACATTGTTGCACTATCACAGAATTGTAACAGCGCAGAAGGAGCCCCCCAACACACGCGTGTGTATACACACACACACACACCCCTCATTGTGTCTGCACCAGCTCTGTTGCCACAAGCCAACCTCCTGTCCTTTTCTCATATCTCTGAACACCATTTCTGTCCAAATAATCAACCAGTGCCCTCTTGAATGCTGAAATTTGAATCTGCTTCCACCACATTTCCAGGCAGTAGATTCCATACCCTAATTACTCAGTGTGGAAGAAGTTCTTTCTCACATCATTGTTGCTTCTTTTACACATCACTTTAAATCTATGCTGTCTTATTCTTTTTGCCAGCAGGAACATCTTCACCCTATCCGGCCTACTCCTGATTTTTGAAGACCTCTATCAAATACCTTTCGGCCGCCTTCTTTCCAAGGAGAGTAGTCCCAGTTTCAACTATTTTTGTAGTTCCTGGCATCATTCTTCTAAATCACTTCTGCACACTCTCCAATCTGTTCACATCTATAATGTAGTACCCACAACTGTATACTAATGCCCCAGCTGAGCTCGAGCAAATGTCTTACACAAGTTCCATGCCACTTCCTTGCTCTTGTACTCTTTGCCACGATCAATAAAAGTTGGAGCACTGGGTATGCTTTATTCATTGCACTCACCACCTATCCTGCCACTTTTATTGATGTGTGCACGTATACAAATAGGTCCCTCAAATTCTGCACAGATCCCTCAAATCCTAAATCCTCTTCAGAATTGCATTCCTCCCCCCACCCTCATGTACAATTGTCATGCTTCTTTCTCATGGGTAGTAAAATAGTGTCCAAAGGACTGTTAAAAGAGGCAAGGCCTTTCCCAGCAATGTGTTGGTGTTGCATCTTCTGCATTCTCTCTGAAGATTCATTAATATGAATAGCATAATGCCACACACCAGGTTTTATATGATTTACTGCATCCTCCAATTTTCCAGGTTCCATTTCATGTCCAAACTATAAAGTATTTTTTGCTGTTGTTTTGTGAGGAATCAAAATAAACTTTAACAGTGACAAGATTGCAACATTAAAAAGTGTTATCTTGTTATTGAATATAATTAAAACATAGTGCCCAGTATACACATTTTGAAGTTTTTTTTTATATTAGGGTCAAGTTACTCTGGATATGAAGCTGCTGTGTACTCTGCTGCTACTTCATACTATCAACAACCGCAGAAACCGTCAGCCACCACTTGGACCAGCACTGGGACTGGAACAGGAACCAGTGCCAATACAGGAAGCACTTTCATCAAAAAAACAACTTTCCAGAACAAACAACAAAAACCGAAGCCACCACCTAAACAACCTCAGCTACACTATTGTGATGTCTGTAAAATTAGCTGTGCTGGCCCACAGGTAACTGATTCAGATGAAAATGTGTTGTTGTCTCCATGACTGTACTTTTATATGCCAAGGAAGAACAATCAAACTGGGTTTCTAAGAACTACATGCCTGACTTTCTCCACAATGATTTGTGTATCTGTATTTTAATATTGTTCTTAAATGAATGCTGTTCCTTTGCTGAATGCTGTTCTGTTGTCATGTATGAACTTATAAAGTAGGAGCAGAAGTAGAAGTTTCAGTCTACTCCCAATAATCCTTACTTCTCTTGACTAATAACAGTCTGTCTACCCCATCTTGGAAATATTCAATGAGCTCCCATTCCAGCGCCTTCTAAGGCACAAAGTTCCAAAATGCACAACTTTCTCAGAAATAAATTTTCAAATCTGAGCACAAAGTACAGCCCCTATTTTTTAAAAAAAGTGTCTTTGATCTAGACTGACCCACAAAAAGAAACATCCTTTCCATGTCAATCTTGTCAGGACCATTCAGTTAAGTAAACTGCAGTAGAAATAAGCCCCGCCTTCCATCCTCTCCTCACAAGGCAACATATTTCTTCCAGGTATTAATCTAGTAAAAATTGTCTGGTTCACCTCAAAAGTATTTACATCCTTCTTTAAGTAAGGAGACCAATGCTGCATTTAAGATGTGTTTTCACCAATATCCTGCATAACTGAGCATAGCAACCCATTAATTGATTTATGTGCTGTACCTACATACAAACCTTTAGTGACTCTTGAAACAGAACGTCTAACTTGTGCTGAACTTCAGAATTCTGCAGTCATTCTCTGTTTAATAGTCATACAGTTTGGAAGCAGACCCTTCGGTCCAACCAGTTCCTGTTGATCAAACTAAACTAGTCCCACCTGCCTATGCTTGGCCCATATCCCTCCAAGTCTCTGCTATTCATGAACTTGTCTGAATGTCTTTACAACATTGTAACTGTATCCGCATCACCACTTTCTCTGACAGTTCGTTCCACAAAAAAAGTTGCCCCTCGTGTCCTTTTAAAATTTTTTTCTCTCATCTTATAAATATGCCTCCCTAATTTTGAACTCCCCCAGCCGAAGAAAAAGTCATTTGCTATTCACCTTATTTATGCCCCTCAATAAGGTCACCTCTCAACCTTCTGTGCTCCAGTGAATGAAGTCCCATCCTTTCCAGTTTATTTTTATATTTCAAAGTAATGCTCTGCTTTTTTAGTCTTCCTGTCAAAATGAACAACTTCATATTTTCCTGTATTATACTCCATCTGCCAGATTTTTGCCACTCACTCAACCGATCTATATTCATTTTCAATTTTGGCTTCACAATATACTTTCCTATCCAGCTTGGATTCACGTGCAAATTCAGCAAGCATGCCTTCACTGCCATCATTTATAAGTCATTGACGTAAGTTTTGAAAAGTTGAGACCCCAGAGCAGACCCCTGCAAGACTCCGCTCACGACATCCTGCCTTTATGTTTGTATGAAAGATTTTATGCAACTGCATCATTCCTGTGCATATTATATTTTGCACATAGGAAATTCGTTGAGTATCATCATACCAGGATGTGATAGTGTACAAAGTCACGAGTGTACAAAGTCATCTCATACTTATGCCACACCCAGTTCTCCTCTTGTGAAAATGCTCAGTCATGTTGACATTAAATCTGGTTACCTTTTGTGTCAAAATCAATTATTCTTGTCTGACATTCATGCGTTCCTTCATCCAAGTAGGAACAACTAAATTCTTATGATAGAATGGCAATCTAGCCTTACTTTCATACTCCCGCTTTCTCTCCTCTCTACCACTACAAGATTACAAAAAGACCCCAACCCTCATTGTGCGTCATTTGAGAACTCTTTCAGAGCATGCCAGCGGGAGAGCTTTTTACCATCATGGTCCATACAGTTGAGTACGACAGAGATTTTCATAATCATTTTTGGGATTTGGATGCTGTTGGAAAGACACATTTATTGTCTAACCAGAGTTGTCTTGAGAAAGGACATTCCTCTGGAAGGAGAAAGTGAGGACTGCAGATGCTGGGGATCAGAGCTTAAAAATGTGTTGCTGGAAAAGTGCAGCAGGTAAGGCAGCATCAAAGGAGAAGGGGAATTGACGTTTCGGGCATAAGCCCTTCTTCAGGAATGAGGAGGGTGTGCCAAGCAAGCTAAGATAAAAGGTAGGAAGGCGGGACTTGGGGGAGGGGCGATAGGTGGAAGGAGGTTAAGGTGAGGGTGATAGCCGGAGAGGGGGTGGGGGCGGAGAGGTCGGGGAGAAGATTGCAGGTCAAGAAGGCGGTGCTAAGTCTGAGGGTTGAGACTGAGAAAAGGTGGGGGGAGGGAAAATGAGGAAGCTGCAGAAAGTGTTGCAATGGTCTAGCGATGGAGGCGGCCAAGGACCTGCATGTCCTTGGCGAAGTGGGAGGGGGAGTTAAAGTGTTCAGCCACGGGGCGGTTGGGTTGGTTGGTGCGGGTGTCCCAGAGGTATTCTCTGAAACGTTCCGCAAGTAGGTGGCCTGTCTCCCCAATGTATAGGAAGCCACATCGGGTGCAGCGGATGCAGTAAATGATGTGTGTGGAGGTGCAGATGAATTTCTGATAGATATTGAAGGATCCCTTGGGACCTTGGAGGGAAGTGAGGGGGGAGGTGTGGGAGCAAGTTTTGCATTTTTTGCAGTTACAGGGGAAGGTGCCGGGAGTGGAGGTTGGGTTGGTGGGGGGTGTGGATCTGACAAGGGAGTCGCGGAGGGAGTGGTCTTTCCGGAACGCTGATGGGTGGGGAGGGAAATATATCCTTGGTGGTGGGGTCCGTTTGGAGGTGGCGGAAATGACGAAGGATGATCCACTGCAATTGTAAAAAATGCAAAACTTGTGCACACACCTCCCCCCTCACTTCCCTCCAAGGCCCCAAGGGATCCTTCAATATCCATCAGTAATTCACCTGTACCTCCACACACATCATTTACTGCATCTGCTGCACCCGATGTGGCCTCCTATACATTGGGGAGACAGGCCGCCTACTTGCGGAACGTTTCAGAGAACACCTCTGGGACACCCGCGCCAACCAACCCAACCGCCCCATGGCTGAACACTTTAACTCCCCCTCCCACTCCGTCAAGGACATGCAGGTCCTTGGCCTCCTCCATCGCCAGACCATGGTGACACGATGCCTGGAGGAAGAGCGACTCATCTTCCGCCTTGGAACCCTCCAACCACAAGGGATGAATGCAGATTTCTCCAGCTTCCTCATTTCCCCTCCCCCCACCTTTTCTCAGTCCTAACCCTCAGACTCAGCACCGCCTTCTTGACCTGCAATCCCATTCCTCTGGAATCATTGCAAACAATGTGTGGAAGGTGTATCCATAATGTTGTTCAGTAGAATGTTCCGGAATATTGATGTGACAGGATGTCAAAATCAGGATTGTGAAAGAGTTACAGGAAACTTGGAGGTGATGGTGTTCGCGTTCACCTATTGCTGTGGCTTTTTGGGATTGTAATCAGTGGCTTGGTATGTGCTTTTTGTTTTCAATATTGGGATGAGGGCATCACTGACTGGGCCGTCCTCTATTGTCCATCCGTGGTTGTCCTTGAGAAGGTAGTGGTGAACTGCCTTCTTGAACCGCTGCAGTCTGTTTGATGTAGGCACACCCAAAATGTCGTTAAGAATGGAGTTTGAGGATTTTGACCTGGTGACACTGAAGGAACAGTACTCAATTCCTCTTATGAAGGCCAGCATGCTATTAGCCTTCTTCACTACCTGCTGTACCTGCATGCTTGCCTTCATTGACTGGTGTACAAGAACACCCAGATCTCTCTGTACTGCCCCTTTACATAAATTGATTCCATTGAGGTAGTAGTCTGCCTTCCTGTTCTTGCCACCAAAGTGGATAACCATACATTTATCCACATTAAACTGCATCTGCCATGCATCTGCCCACTCACCTAACTTGTCCAGGTCACCCTGGAATCTCCTAACATCCTCATCACATTTCACCCTGCCACCCAGCTTTGTATCATCAGCAAATTTGCTAATGTTATTGCTGATACCAAGTCAGGATGGTGAGTGGCTTTGAAGGGAACTTGTAGGTGTCAGTGTTCCCTTTATTTGGTGCCCTGCCCATCAAGGTAGTATGGGTCATGGATTTGGAAACTGCTATTTAAGGAGCCTTGGTGAATTTCTGCAGTGCATCTTGTAGGTGGTACACTGCTTCTTCTGAGCTTTGGTGAAGCGAGTGAATGTTTGTGGACCTGGTGTCAGTAGTAGACTGCTATGTCCTGGATGTTGTCAAACTTTTGATAAAGTCCCACACAGGAGGTTAGTGAGTAATATTAGGGTGCATGGTATTGGGGGCAAAGTACTAGATTGGATTGAAAATTGGTTGGCTATTAGGAAACAAAGGGTAGTGATAAACAGCTCCATTTCGGAATGGCAGGCAGTGACCAGTGCGGTACCGCAGGGATCCGTGCTGGGACCGCAGCTTTTTACAATATATATTAATGATATAGAAGATGGTATCAGCAATAACATTAGCAAATTTGCTGATGATACAAAGCTGGGTGGCAGGGTGAAATGTGATGAGGATGTTAGGAGATTCCAGGGTGACCTGGACAAGTTAGGTGAGTGGGCAGATGCATGGCAGATGCAGTTTAATGTGGATAAATGTATGGTTATCCACTTTGGTAGCAAGAACAGGAAGGCAGACTACTACCTCAATGGAATCAATTTAGGTAAAGCGGCAGTACAGAGAGATCTGGGTGTTCTTGTACACCAGTCAATGAAGGCAAACATGCAGGTACAGCAGGTAACAGTAAGCCAGCAGTGGCAGACATTTTAGGAGGTATTTCACGACTCTAAGCAAAAATACATTCCCAGTAAGAAGGAAAGATTCTGAGAGAAGAATAAACCAACCATGATTTACCCTTGAGTTTCGAAGATTGAGAGGGGATCTGATTGAGACATATAAGATTATTAAAGGATTGGACACTCTGGCAGTAGGAAACATCTTTCCACTGATGGGTGAGTGCCGAACCAGAGGACACAGCTTAAAAATACGGGGTAGACCATTTAGGACAGAGATGAGGAGAAACTTCTTCACCCAGAGAGTAGTGGCTGTGTGGAATGCTCTGCCCCAGAGGGGAGTGGAGGCCCACTCTCTGGATTCATTTAAGAAAGAGTTGGATAGAGCTCTCAAAGATAGTGGAATCAAAGGTTATGGAGATAAGGCAGGAACAGGATACTGATTAGGAATGATTAGCCATGATATTGAATGGCGGTGCAGGCTCGAAGGGCTGAATGGCCTACTCCTGCACCTATTGTCTATTGTCTAAACTTGAGTGTTGTAGCTGCACTCATCCAGACAACTGACAAATATTCCAGCACATTCCTGGAATGTGGGCAGGTTTTGGGGAGTCATGAGTTGTTACTTACTGCAGGACTCCTCGCATCCTAGCGTCTTGTAACCACAATATTTCAATTGTGGGTTGATGGCTGTCTCCAGGGCAGTGATACTAAGAAGTGTTTATCAAGTGATGCAGTGCATTCTCTCGAAAACACTGTAGCCATAGTGTGTGCCATTGGTGAAGGGAAAAGCTGTACCTACTGAGTCCCTTTTAATATTTGATTCTTTGAGATGGGTAATGTTTTTACATTTAACAGTGAATGGACTTACTAGTACTAATAACTATCCCAATGCCACCCTCAACACTAAACTTTTGGTAAAGTTTTTTTTAAATTAGATTTCTTAGTGTGCAAACAGGCTCTTCGGCCCAACAAGTCCACACCAACCCGCAACCCACCCAGACCCATTCCCCTACTTTTGAGCTTACTGCTTAATTAAGCTATGTAAGGCTTCACCAAGAGGAAAGAAACCGTTTGCAATGTGGACACAAAATTCCTAAAGATTTTAAATTTAAAAGCTAGTTAATGAGTCAGTTTGTGTAAAGTTGCTTCTGCTAAGAAATAAAAAGTTATAAATTAAACTTTTGCACAGGAAAATTTTAGTTACTGGTATGAAGAAGTACATTTACATACTCAGTCTCGTTCATAGAACATAGAAGAATACAGCGCAGTACAGGCCCTTCGGCCCTCGATGTTGCACCGATCCAAACCGATCCACCTAACCTACACTAGCCCACTATCCTCCATATGCCTATCCAATGCCCGCTTAAATGCCCATAATGAGGGAGAGTCCACCACTGCTACTGGCAGGGCATTCCATGAACTCACGACTCGCTGAGTACACCGTCTTCCTAACCTGCAATCTTCTTCCTGACCTCTCCGCCCCCACTCCACTCCGGCCGTTCCAGTGCCTCCACATCCTTCCTATAGTATGGCGACTAAAACTGCACACAATACTCCAGATGCGGCCGCACCAGAGTCTTATACAACTGCAACATGACCTTAGTACTCCGGAACTCAATTCCTCTACCAATAAATGCCAGTACGCCATATGCCTTCTTCACCGCACTATTTACCTGGGTGGCAACTTTCAAAGATTTGTGTACATGGACACCAAGATCCCTCTGCTCATCCACACTACCAAGTATCGGACCATTAGTCCAGTACGCCATCTTTTTATTACTCTTACCAAAGTGAATCACCTCACACTTAGCTACATTGAACTCCATTTGCCACCTTTCTGCCCAGTTCTGCAGCTTATCTATATCCCGCTGTAACCTGCCACATCCTTCCTCACTGTCTACAACTCCTCCGACTTTCGTATCATCCGCAAACTCCTCCGACTTTCGTATCATCCGCAAAAGTTCATTTCTAACTCTGATTTAATGTTTAATTATCCTTCTCTCAACCACTTCCGAAGACTTATAGGGAACATTTGGAAGGCCAGAAGCACAAGAAAAAAGAAGCAGCTTTAAAAGGTGGAAGTCAGACTACGAGTGGACCACGTGGTGCCCAGGGTCAACTACGATGTGAGCTGTGTGATGTATCGTGCACAGGTGCAGATGCCTATGCTGCACATATCCGAGGTGCCAAGCACCAAAAGGTGCTTACAAAAATACTATAAGTAATGAAAATGTGGAAAATACACAACGTGTCTGTTAACATTTAGAAGGATAAGTTATCATTTCTGGAAAGGAGTTTTGACAGGTTACAAGCCCAAACAAAGACCAAGCTGTTTTCGATCTGTTTTTCATGTGTGTAATTCCAGCATTTTTCCTTTAACCAAATAAGTTGTAAGTAATCATTGCATCGCCAGTCATCATGTGCAGTTTATTTCCTAGATGTGAGATCCTATCCTACCAGCTCATGCATTCTGTAATTGCAGCATTAGAAAAGAAAGGATTCTTTGGAACGAAAGCGATGAACATTAAGCCTGTCGTTCATTGAGTTGGTTTCCTACCCAGTGAGACTGATTAATTGAATCGCTTTATAGTGAATCAGCAGGAACTTAATGACTAAATGTTTGTCTTGTAATATGACTTGATGATAATTGATGAAGTGGATGCCAGTATACAGCTGACAAGGATTGTCTGAAGTTGGCATCCTCTGAAAAGAACAGGGTCCAGTCAGAAATCCAGTGTTAGATATAAGCTCTGAATTCATAATTCTCAATGTTTAATTCAAGGCAATGATGTTGAATAGTGTACCGAGAGTTATTCTCAGGATATTCCCACAAGTCATGATCTAATTGAATGGCAGTGCAAGCTCAGGAATTTTGCCGGAATCTTTTGACTCCTAATGTTCTCAAAACATAAGTGGAGACCACAGCCTAAGTGCCAAGAAGGTTTTATTTCTGGCACACATCAATAGAAATAACAAGCAAGTAAATCTAATGCACAGAGTTATAAGTTTGAAGACCCGTTTCTGAACATATGCTCAGAATTTTCTGCTGTGAAGTTGAGATTTATAAAATCCCTACTCAATTTTTGTGGTCCACCCTAGCATCATCATTGTGAATACTTGATATTACTTAGATATCTCGTCACATCAGGTGACAATGAATGTCACTTAACTGATACCCATATTCTTGAGTCAGAAGTTGCAGGCTCTGGACCCTTTCTAGGATATAGAGTTATACAGCGCAGAAACAGACTCTTCAGTCCAACTCGTCTGCACCAACCATACATCCCAATCTGATCTAATCCCATTTGCCAGCATTTGGCCCATGTCCCCCTAAACCCTTGCTATTCATATACCCATCCAGATGCATTTCAAATGTTGTAATTGTACTTATCACCACCAACTTGTTCCCCTGGCAACTTGTTCCATGCACACACCACCCTCTGCGTGAAAATGCTAACCCTCGGGACCTTTTTAAACCTTTCCTCTCTCACTTTAAACCTATGCCATCTAGTTTGGGCCTCGCCTACCCTTAGCTGAGGACCCTATCCATGCCCTTTGTGATTTTATAAACACCTATAAGGTCACCCCTCATCCTCTGCTCCAGGCAAATAAGTCCCAGCCTATTCAGTCTCTCCCTATAACTCAAATCCGCCAGTCCCCTTTTAAATCTTTTCTGCACCCTCTCAAATTATCAACATCCTTTCTACAGAAGGGCAGCCAGAATTGTACACCTCGTCAATGTCCTGGATAATAGCAAAATGGCTACCCAACTGACCAATGTTTTGACCAATGAGGTCAAGCATGCCAAATGCTGACTTCACCACTCTCCCTGCCTATCTGTAACTCCATTTTCAAGGAACTATGCACCTGCACTCCTAAGTTTCTTTGTTAAGCAGCACTCCCCCAAACCTTACCATTAACAGTATTAGTCTGCCTTTCAAAATGCAACACCTCACATTTGTCTAAATTAATTTACATCTGCCACACCTTAGCCCATTGGCCTATCTGACCATGGTCCTGTTCTACTCGAGATAACCTTTTTCACCATCCATGGTGCCAACAATTTTGGTGTCGCCTGCAAACTTACTAACATGCTTCTTTTATTTACATCCAAATCATTTATATAAATAACAAAAAGCAGTGGACCCAGTACCAATCCCTATGATACACTGCTGGTCACAGGCTTCCAGTCCAAAAGCAGCCCTCTGTTGCTGCCTTCAAGCCAATTTTGTATTCAATTGGCTAAGGTCTTCTGAATTCCATATAATCTAATCTTATTAACCATTCTACCATGCAGAATCTTGTCAAATGCTTTGCTGAATTCCATATAGACAACATATACTGCTCTGCCTTAATCAATTTTCTTTGTTACCTCTTCAAAAAACTCAATCGAGCTAGTGAGACATGATTTACTACACACAAAGCCATGTTGGCTATCCCTAGTCAGTGCTCGCTTTTCCAAATGCATGTAAATTTTGTCCCTAAGAACTCCCTCCAACAACTTATGCACCACTGATGTCAGGCTTACCAGACTATAGTTCCCTGGGTTTTCCTTACCGACTTGCTTAAATTGTAGCACCACCTTATCCACCCTCCAGTATTTTGGCACCTCACTTACGGCTGTTGATGATACAAATATCTCAGCAAGGGCCCAGTAATCCTATCTCTAGCTTATCACAAAGTTCTGGGAAACACCTGATCAGGCACCTGAAATTTATCTACCTTTCAGCATTTTAAGACCACTAGCACCATCTCTTCTGTAATATGAACTCATTTCAAGACATAACTATTTATTTCCCCAAGTTCTTTAACTTCCCTGTCCTTTTCCACAGTAAATACTGATGCAAAATATTTTAGTACCTCATCCATCTCCTGTGGTTCCACACATAGACGACCACGTTACTCTTTAAGAGTTCTCTCCATAATTACTCTTTTGCTCTTAATGTACTATAAAATCTTTTTGGATTCTCATTAATTCTATTTGCCAAAACTATCTCATGTCCCCAACTTGCCCCCCTGATTTCCCTCCCAAGTATACCCCTACTGCCCTTATACTTCTCTAGAGATTAATTCAATGCACAAAAGAAAGTTCTAAGCATATGTTCAGAAATGGGTCTTCAAACTTATAACTCCGTGCTTTAGATTTACTTGCATGTAAAAAGTTCTGAGGGTTAGCCTGACATATGTCGCCTCCTTTTTCTTATCGTCCAGCATTCCCTTTACTATCAGCTTTGCCGTTCATACTAGCGGTAATATATTGTCTCTGAACTCTCGTTATCTTAAATTAAAGGCCTTTCACTTCCCAACCATTGCTTTATCTGTCAATAGTCTCCCCCAGTCAGCTTTAGAAAGTTCCTGTCTCTTACCATCAAAATTGGCCTTGCTGCAATTTAGAACTTGAACTTTTTGACCAGTTCTATCCTTTTTTTCATAACTATTTTAAAATTAATGGAATTATGATCACTTGTCCCAAAGTGGACCCCTACTGACACCTCATTTCTCAATGGAATGTCAAGTATTGCTCCTTTTCTAGTAGATATATCCCCATTTTGAATAAAAAACCTGTTTTCTTGTACACACTTAATAAATTCCTCCCCATCCAAACCCTTAATGCTATGACAGTCCTAGAGTATGTTTGGAAAGTTAAAATCCCCTACCATTACAACCCTATTATTCTTACTGATATTTGAGACCACCTTACATAATTGCTTCTCGACTTCCTGCTGACTATTGGAGGACCTATAATATAATTCCATTAAGGTGGACATTGCTTTCTTATTTCTCATTTCCATCCATATAATTTCACTGGATGATCTCCCAGGAATATCCTCCCTAAATATATCCGTAATGTTATCCTGAAGCAAAAACACCACTCCCCCCATCTCCCTTGCCTCCCTTTCAATCCTCCTTATATGAGTATATAAATTAGGCTGACTCTGTTGCATGTCTAAGACAGTGCCGTATGGACCAAAACAGTCAAGGATGAGGGATTACGCGAATGTGCTATCTGCTTTTTCACTTGGGAAGTTCTCAGGGGTCATTCAAATAAGGACAGAAATTTCTTCCAGTGGTTAACTAATATTGAAATAAATTGCTGTGTGCGGAATCTGCGTCATCATCTGCTGCATTTACCTCCATCAAACAACCATGAACAAAACCGCTAAGAAAAACAACTCTGGTTGAAACAGAGCTCAAGGCGAGTGATTGAATGAATTTTGTAATATAATCATGTGCATTCTTGTATATTAACTTTTTTGGATATATTTTGGATTGTTTAGAATTAGTTTCTAAACTTTTATAATTCATGTTTGATGTAAGTGCTGAATGGATTTTAATCGTCATTTTCATTTCTGTAGGTTGTTAAATTGCATACCAAATTGGGTAAGCCAATTCCTTCAACTGAGCCAGTTGTAGTAAATTCGACATCAGCTGCTGTGAATAAGCCAGTGAGCAGTGTCACTACTACAGCCACAGTACCAACACCAATCCAGATGCCTCCCAAGTCAGCTGCTGCATTCACTAATAATACAAGTAAACCACCTGCATTAATAGTGAAGAAACCTGTAACACCCAAAATAACATTTATTGGTACGTTTAAGATTTTGAACTTCAACAAATGTCTCTTTTCCTATCCTCTGTGTTCTGTTTTCCTGTGAAGATTCAGTTAATTACTCATTAGCTCACTGCTCCCTCCGTATTTCAGTTTGTGGAGCAAAGCTGTGCAACAGAAAATTCTCTGGTTCAATCTCCAGTTGTAGCTCTAATTTCTATGACAATCAGAGCTGAGAGGTGAAGCAATGATCCCCTTGCTATTCCTCATCACCTTGCAGTGAATTTCAATTAGAAACTCTGTGATAATGGATTTCACATGGTGCTTTGGTGATGCTGTCTCTTCAACTCTTGCTATTTTAAGCGCAATTGCAGTTCCCCAAAAGGTGCTCATTATTTTTGTGAATCTGACCTCTGGACAAGGCGAAAAACATTGGGAAGGTAGAGGGAAGTTATCCATCTAACATACCCTTGCAACTTTTTTTTTATGCTAAATCCTGTTAGTACACCATTTTGACAGGTATTGTGGCTCAGAGTTTGTGAGAAAATAAAACCAATCCACATCCAATTCAAATTATTTTACTTCAGCAACTTTATCAATTGGGAGAAAAAAAATGCAGTCTTGAATTATTGGCTCAATATAATCTTGTTATTAAGTAAGTTGTATCTTTTAATTAGAAAGTTGAAAGTCTTACTGGTACATGTAGTTTGTGTGAGAAAGTGGAAGTTGAAGCACTGTGTGTGGGGTTTGCTTTAGGTCAATCCATCTGATATTTGCAAGTTTGGTGAAAAAGACTTTAGTCCTATCTGTTTAATTGGTTTTTCTAAGAGATTACAGATTTGGACTTCATGTTGAGTTCCATGATCATAGCTGAATGTTCTTAAATTAACTGTCCTTCACACTTGGAACTTCAACAATTAAACAAATTGTTTGAAATGAAACTGAATAAATTGTGAATAGCTCCAGAATCTCTAAATTTTGTTGGGAGCCCTATCCTCTAGACAATGAAATATTCTTGTATTGTCCATCATATACGGCAAATGAATAAAGGAGACTCCTGGATTGTGGTCACATCAGCGCAAACAGGTTTTGCACTGGAGTCTCAGCCCAACTTGACTTTGGAGTGACAAGTGAAGTGGGAGCTTTCATTGCACTCTGGAACCAGGTTGAACCTTAGCTCTGGATTTGCATTGTTTGTACCGTACTACATTTGTAGTACAAGTATATCCTTGAGGACAGCTTTGTGCCTATTACAATGTTCTAGGCTTCAGTGTGTGATTGATATGTAATTGCCAGACAAGATGTGCTGGGACGGTAATTGCATGTAGTTTGCATACTAACAAATACGCACTGCAACCTAGCTGCCATTTGAAGAAATTCAAAAACTTCTCTTCTGCATTCAAAGGAGGAAACAAATTACAGACGATGGGAAACAAAATGGAAGAAGTTAAAGTCCCAAATGCTAAGCCAGAGCCCCAGATGCAGGAATTCAAGCCTGAGCAGACCGCAGCACCAGTGCCAGCTTCCACTATCCCAGCGCAGCTTCAGAACGATGTCCAGCCTGTAGGCCACGATTATGTAGAAGAGGTAGCTATGTCTAAACATGTGAAAAGAATTTACTTATTTTATCCAGGGAAGGGAGGTGTGTGGTATTCTTAAATAATAACGTTTTTAGAACTGAAAGACATTCATGACCTGTTACAATGTTAATGTATAAAATGAAGGAGAGGCTAGGGGGATCTTTTACCTTTTTCATTCTCTCTTTGTTACTCTAGCTTTCTTCAAACTAACGTTTTCTAAAACATGCTCTAGTTACTAATGTGAGCATTATTTGTGCTCTGCTGAGTTGATAATGGTTCTCAGGACAAAGAGGAGAAAGCTTGAGCTAAATATCCTGTTTGGTTATCTGCAGCAATTTCCTGCAGTATGTAATACAAGTAGGAAAAGGAGACACTGTTATTCTCTTGGAATCTGCATCACCATTCAGTCTGCTTCTGGCTGAGCTTGTGCCTCATCGACACTCCCAAATTATCACTTGAATCCAGAGAGATTTTTTAAAAATTATCTTTTCCTTATCCATATGCAACAATGGAGTATCCATAGTCCTGTGGTATGGACAGTTCCAAAGATTCACTAAGTGAACACATTCCTCTATTTTAGCAATCTGAATTGATTGACACCTTAATTGTATGGTCGTTGGAGGAGTGTAGTCAAGGAGCAGAAGGTGGTGGTTCTATCCAAATGGAATATTGCATGTAGTCAATATCTAGTCACGAAGAGTTGTCTGGGTGAATTGCCAGATAATGCAGGAACGTTTTCTCAATAAGAGTACCTTCAAAGAAGAGGGCTGAGAGTGCCATGTGACCCTGCACAATATTCATTTTAAAAACCCTGTAGGTATTAAAACCATATATTGCTTTCAGGTGAAGTGATTTTAGAAAATGGAGGATATTTGGTCCAGCAGAGCAAGTATATTCAATTCCCATTTTAATATCATGCATTCTGTCCTGAATATTATAAATGTTGTTTCTATAATTCTAATGGAAATTAGTTATGACTGTGAGTTTGCATGTAATTGACCCCTCCAAGCTTTAGTAGCACTGAAGGTATAGTGTGACAAATGTACATAAGGAGCCTTTGTTGTAAATATGTGTGCGCAAATGCACTGATACACTTGACAGTGTAGGCACATATTCGATTGATATTGTTAGCTGACCTGTGGTATTGTACATATTAAGTTTTGCATTTGATCCTTCCTGGTCTTGGTGGTACTGTTTTGTCTCTCATTCTGTCTTCCGTTTCATGTAGGTTGGTAGTGTAATGCCAGTGGCTTCATTAATGGAAAAATATGTTCCTTGGCTGTTCCCTTTCTGTCACCATCTTTCTCTCTTTCTCCCCCCCCCCCCCCCCATTAAAAGATCTTACATCATTGTGTTTCATTTATTCTTCTTTGTCTCATTAACTATATTATTCTTCTCATCCTATCAATGCTTTATACTCTCCCCCTCTCTCTCTCTTTTGCCGTCACTCACTAATTGAGCCTCCATTTATTCCCACGAACCTCCTCTGAGGGAGTGATCAGAAATGATCTTGTCTTCTATTCTTACCTTGCCAATTGCCACCCCTTCCTGAGGGTTGGCTTGTTTTAAACTTCAAAACATTTAACTTAAAATAATCAAAGCATTCTTCTTCCTTGAAAGTGTGAACAATTAGAACTCTCAAATATAAGCTATTAATGTTTTATTTCTATCACAACACTGGTGAGTATTCTTATTTGGCTTCAAAATTAAATGTTTTTGGAAGGTAAATTCATAGAGACAATTTCTAAAACACAGATTTGTGTTCATAACATTTTTTTTTTCAAAGTCTGTTAATTTTCCCTTTAAAGCTTTTAAACTTCCTCTGTAATCTTAAATACCTTTTGAATATTTTGAGCAATCTTCAAGAAGCTGAAGAAAGCATTTCTTATATCTGATTGAACATACTGCTGCCTCAAAATGTGCCCACTTGATATGTGCAGACTGCACAATCCCAATTCAGTTTATGGTATTACAATTCTGGACCAACTAGTCACCACAAGGCCCAGGCTTTTAGCGAAGCCTGTAGTCTTTAAGTCAAAAAATTAAATTACGGCACTAAAAGGCAAGTTAATATTTAAGCTTGATCGTATTCTGAAATGTGTAATTTTTCATATTTTGGAAAATACTTTGATTGAACTCTACTAGGAATTGCAATTTCAGGAGGAAAAGGCAGATTTGGAATAAAGAAAGCCATATTGACAGTTTTGGGATCCCAGAATTTTGACTTTGCAATTAGTGTTGTATTTATATATGTTTCCTTCCTTAAGTGTGATGATGGGAACTTGCTCAAAATTGAGATAAGTAGGTAAAATGTGGCAGCTAATTACGTAGGATATTCAGAAGCTATATTGCTGTTGTATTTTTGTGATATGTTTCTCAGATTTTGCTAGCGTTTGTCTAAATGTTTCTTACCTGACCTGCCTAAACTAACCTTCCCAGTTGCTCATGTAGTTTCTATTATACTTCATTTAGGTCCGGAATGATGAAGGAAAAGTGATCAGATTTCACTGTAAGCTTTGTGAATGTAGTTTTAATGATCCTAACGCAAAGGATATGCATTTAAAAGGTCGTAGGCATAGACTGCAATACAAGGTGAGTACTTCAGTGTTTTACGTTTTAATGCAGCAATGTACTTGAGTTTTCTTGTGTTAGGATCCTTCACGATTGTGTATGGGGCATGGATGCTTGCTTCACTTTTCCATGTGAAGTATAATTGTGTATGGTTGTAATTGTATGTAGATTATACACCACTTCACAAAGATTATTGGTGAACTTCAAACAGAGCGTCACTTGTATTTTTATTGGAGAATAGGCAGATTGAGTGCCGAGTTAGGAATGTGCTGGTATGTTTGAAATGGCTTGTTAGGTGAAGTTCTGCTTTGCAGAGTTGAGTTATAGTGGTGGGTTGTATTCCAGTACTTAGAAAAATAAAGCATTCCACAGGCATTAAATGAAAAAGATTGCCTCTGTTTTATCCCTCATCACATTCCACAGATCTTTGGAAGCTGCTTGCTGCAGCTTTCAGTATTGAGCCAGTGATGTAAATTTATGTGTAAAGGCTGTGATGCTACTTTGTATTGAAATGCATACACGCTAGAAATTTAGCTTAGGAATAAAGATAGATTGAAGTTCTGATTTTAGGTCTGTTTTGTCTACTATTTTATTACTGTTAATAACAGTGAGTAAGTGAGGACTGCACATGCTGGAGATCAAAGTCAAGAGTGTGGTGCTGGAAAAACACAGGTCAGGGAGCATCCAAGGAGCAGGAGAATCAACGGTTTGGCAGAAGTCTGAAATCCTGATGGAGGGCTTATCCCCGAAACGTCGATTCTCCTGCTCCTTGGATGCTGCCTGACCTGTTCTTTTCCAGCACCACACTCTCAATGATTGATTGTTAATAACAGCAATGGCAAATGGATAAATCATATCACCATAAGGTAGTGTGATCGGAAATCCTCATCTATTCAAGAAATTCCCAAACCTGCAAGTTTAATGACTATAGAATTAGTTTTGCATAGAATAGTTCTGAGCTGAATATTTAATGGTACTTCATGATCAAGTACAAAGAGTTCTAAATTAAGTACCAACCTTTTAACAGCCTAATCCACCCTGTAAGGCCATTGAGCTGTTTCATACTCCAAAACACAAATCTACTTTACTTTAATCATAGATGTAAGAGGTTTATTTGAACAGATTTTTACATCCTTTACTTCTGCCTAAATGTTTGCTAAGTATTGGCAGGTGATAACACAAACGCATTCTGAACTCCTTGATTGTTCAGCGTTTCTCTAAATCCTCCCCGTTGTAATAGAGCACTCCATTATAATGCATCTGAAAAGTGTATAATTACTAATCCCAAACCCAAGACCTATGTCCCCAATAAGGACAAGGAAACAGGCACATAGGAGGAGCACCACCACCACCTCTGTTTCCCTCCAAATCTCTCACCACCCTGACTTTGAAATAAATCACATTTCCTCCTGTATTACTCGGTCAAAATCTAGAAAATCCCTCCCAAACAGCACTATGCATGTGTTAGGTTCTTTATTCCTGAGATTCTTACACACTTGATGCAAGTGCAACACGCCAACTTCTGGGAACAAACAAAATTTTATTAGACGAGTAAAGTGCAGTACAAGCTTTCTGGAGGGACCTTTAACACACTTCGCAATACTTGCAAAGCTGTGTCAAGGGATATCTCGAACAAAGGGACTGTTCTTCCTTTTATACAAAATCTTTACATCACTGTCAGTAACGCCCACAAGATGACCCCCAGCCACTCCCTCACAGTCACGTGCCACTCAAGACACAATGCAGTGACCTGATCATCTCCAGAAACAATGTAATGTAAATCATCCCTTAATGGCCAAATCTGTTGTGAATCATTCTTTAATTGCAGAGAGCAGTCAGAATGCCAACTGCAACGTTCTTGTTGATTTCTGAATAGGGGATGATAATTTAATTCTTTTACTCTGAATAACTAGGAAATTGCCATGCAAATGGCTCTGAAATGGCAAGGGATGGGAATGTAAATTCCTTACATATTACCTGTAAAACAGAGACATCCCACCCGATCCTCGGAACATCCAATTTCCTGCAGGTTAGCAGAGCAAATTAGCCCTTTAATACCTCATTCCCTCCTTTTATCATTCCATGATAACCACCTAGATGGTGCTACCAGCTTATCCATAAGATTCTTACAGTCAGTACTTAAGCAAGTTATTGGCACACAGCATAGTGATTATAGCACCAAAGACTACTCATCCATGCAGTAGATAGGATCCCCAGGATCCTCCCACATGGAAACAAAATTCACCAGTCATGCTTTTAAATCCACAGTCCTTAGTGACCACTCCACTGCCTCTACATAGAGTGGAAACGAGCCAGATATCCAAAATTTCCTTCAGTAAACTCCAACCTGAAAACAAAATCCAGTCTGTCCTTGCACACCACTCCAATGAGAAATCTGAATTCTTGGATGCTGGTAGTTAAATAAACTGACGAGATTTCCATCCTTGCAGGGATGCTTCAGTTGGAGGATACCAGCGCATCTGAGCAGCTGCAGCAGCAGGGTAGGTGAAAGCAGCATTCTTTGCTGCTTCTGCTCCCGCTCTGCTGTCAAATATAACAAAGCCAACTGGCTGTTTTGATGTTAGCTTGACCAGTGAGCGTTCATATTCCTTAAATAATTGAAAGAGAAGGTAAAGCTCACATGGTTTAATATCCGTAGAAAGGCCACTGACAAAAAACATACAGAACTCTTCTTTACTATTGTTAGCTTCTTACCTTTTCATGCTCGTGACTGGGGAGCTGATTGAATCCATTGGATTAGGTTGTGGAGGGGCGGGCGGTGTTCCAAAGGTGTGCTTTACCTGTGAGTGGAGAAACGCGAGAGACAATGTTCGCTGTTGCAAGTATCTTTGCATTTCCTCTCCTATTCCTTCCTTGCCAAGGTGGTTATCAGTATGAAGACAGTCACACATTTAACTACAATAAATTGTGTCTGCCTATTTCAACATTCTCAGTTGTCTTGAAGTCTGTTGCTCTGTTCACTATTTATGACATTATCAGGTTTTATACAACCCCATAAATTTTTAAATTGTGCTGCCTAAACAATTCAGTAATTTATAAACAAGAATCAGTGGACCTAATATTTTCTTTTAAAGTTTCATGACCAGTGTTTTTAATTAGAATGTGTGGTTGTTGACAAACTGACATTGTTTTATTTGTGAAGTTAAATTTACAATCAGAATTACAGAGGTTGCAGGCCAGTAGCTCTACAACTTTGGTAGGGATCAACATTCTTTGAATTTGCAATATGAAGTGGGCCAATGAAGTCTTAACAATAATAGACAGAACTTAAAAATAGCTCAGCCACAAGTTCTAATATTTTCTAAAACCTTAACAAAACATCAAAATTAAAATGCACTCTTCTTTCTATGAACACTTGCATTAAAAAAGCTGCAAAGATAGTTTAATACAATACTCTCATCTGGCTAAAGCATGACCAGAAGCAGATATTGTAGACTTTCAAACAAATCAGGGGCTGAAGGCCCTCAATCATTTTTTCTTATGGTTATATGTTTTATTGTAAAAAGGACTTAATGTTGTATAATATTAATGTAAAATCAAAATCTGCCCTACTACATAGCCCACAAAATACATTGAATTAGATCCTAATTCAAATAAGGCAAAACAGTAACTTAAAAGTATTTTGGGTTTCACCCCCACACTCCCTGCGAAATAAAACCAGTTCCCTGTAATGACAAATATTTTGCCAATTCACTCCTTATTCCTTGAATAAGGACAATGCTGTTGTATCAGGTCATCATCCTTCTTGGTTTTTAAAAAAAAATGCTGGAGGTCTTTAGCATGGCTTTCCCTTACAATTTTCTCAATCCTTGCAAGTTTGATTGGTATTATAAGCATCTTCAAATTTTGACCATACACAGTGAACACCGATAACTGAAACTTAAATCAGCGAAGAGGTATCACTTAATACTTCAGGAACAAATCTGGGTCCTGATTGACCTATTATGTCATAATAATCGATCTCTTCCATGTGTATTTCCTACCTACTGTCAGATATCAGTAGATTATTGTTTAAGCTACAATAACAAAGTAAATCAAGAGTTCTGACTTGTACAAGTAAGACTCGCAATTAAAACCTGTAATAGAAATGTTTGCCCCGTTTTTAAAGTCTCAATTTCCTAACTTATTTCTGTATAGTAGTCTAGTGTCTTCCATCTCCACACCCGCTTCAGGGTCCTGACCTTCACGTGAGGGATTTCCTCTCTTAACCAGTCTAAGGCAAGGTGACTGAGATGGCACAATACAGTAGTTATCTTTTATCTTATGCACTTTGCTCTGGAGCATCAAACCTCACCACTAGAGGACTCCAACCTACTTTTTTTCGGGGGACTCTAATCTCATTTTGCCAGGGGGACTTTAACTTCCCTTTTCCTGGAGGGACTCTAACCTCCCTTCCCAGTAACTTATGATTCTGAAAACAAACTCGTTGGCATGCAAGTGCGTAAGTTACCTCAGAGATTCCATCACCACAGAATCCTAGGAAACGAGGGCTCGACTGAATGGTAAGTTAAGGAGAGAGATCAAGGTAAATCTTACCTTGTGGGCCCATCCGTTTCACGCAACCGGCGCTCAGACGATCACTTCCTCAGTCCACCTAGAAGCTCGGTAAATGTTGGAATCCCACCGCTGCCACCAAACGTTCTGTTCTTTTTACTTGAGATTCTTACACACTTGATGCAACTGCAACACACCAATTTCTGCAAATTAGCAAAATTTTATTAGACAAGTACAGTACATAACAAGCTTTGTGGAGGAACCTTTAACATTCTTTGCAATACTTGCGAAGCCCTGTCAAGGGATCTCTCAAACAAAGAAACAGTCCTTTCTTTATACAGAATCTTTATATCACAGTCAGTAACACCCACAAGACAACCCCCAGCCACTCCCTCACAGTCGCGTGCCACTCAAGACACAATGCAGTGATCATCTTCTCCAGAAACAATGTAGTGTAAATCATCCCTTAATGGCCAAATCTGTTGTGAATCATTTTTTAACTGCAGCAGAAAGTCAGAATGCTAACTGCAGTGTTCTTATTAATTTCTGAATAGGGGATAATAATGTAATTTTTTTACTCTGAATGGCTAGGAAATGGGCTTAAAAATGTGTTGCTGGAAAAGCGCAGTAGGTCAGGCAGCATCAAAGGAGCAGGAGAATCGACGTCAATTCTCCTGTATCTTTGATGCTACCTGACCTGCTGCACTTTTCTAGCAACACATTTTTAAGCTCTGATCTCCAGCATCTGCAGTCCTCACTTTCTCCTACATAACTAGGACATGGTCATGCAAATGGCTCTGAATGGCAAGGGATGGGAATGTAAATTCCTTATATATTACCTGTAAGACAGAGGCATCCCACCTGAGCCTCAAGATATCCAATTTCCTGCAGATCAGTAGAGCAAATTAGCCATTTAATGTCTCACGTGTATGAGTTATAGCTCAAGAAAGCAGTTCACCACAATTTCCCCACAGGTACTCAGTGGTGGTCAATAAATGCTAGTTTTGTCCTGCGAAAGAATGAATAAATTATTTGTGTAGCATTGCCTATTAACCTTGACTTGGTTCAATAATGTCTTTGGTTAGGTCTGTACGATGTATAACAATATTTGTATTTTCAGTCATAAATCATACACGCAAATAAAATTGCTTTGGGGTACTTGAATGGTAGAGTGTTACATTAGAATAACATTTTGGAAATAATTTGGTGTTTTGTTTTTAGACATAAGAAAAGCAAAGACCCAAGGAAGACCGCTGAAATTAAAGCAGGACAATTAACATTAAGGGGATTTGCAGGATAATTATTCAGGTGGATTCCTGTCACTGAAGCATTTATGCTGGGTCTTTCCTTTTCAGACCTGTAGTTTGTGTCTCTGGCATTTTCTGTTAAATTTTTGGAAATTTATAATTTTTCTCTATTTCAAGCAAGGGGAATCTGGTTAAAGTAAGTACAGGTTCAGAAAAAGAGAGCTTGGATTAAATTTGGTTAGAAGATATTTAAAATTGATGGATTTTTGAACTTTCAACAGTGTGTGTCCAGTTACTGATATGTTGTAAGCACTTTCTCATTCCTATTTTACTTGAATCAATTTTGCAGTCCAGCAAATCAAGCGGAATGAAAATGGTTTTTTATTATGCTGCAATAATGCTTGTTTTCTCTCTTTTAAAGAAAAAGGTGAATCCAGATCTTCAAGTTGAAATAAAACCAAGTATCCGAGCCAGAAAAATCCATGAGGAGAAGATGAGAAAGCAAATGCAGAAGGAGGAGTACTGGAGAAGGAGAGAGGAGGAGGAGCGCTGGCGAATGGAAATGAGGTTAACATGGCATTTTGGCTGGAAACTGATCCACAAATGAAATAATTTCAAATGAACTTTAGCAGCATTTTTTCTGTCATGTTTCTTGCAAGTCTGCTACAATAAAATGAATCAAAAATTTAGTAATTCTTTATCAGGAATTTTTTTTTAATTAAGCGACACTATTTAAAGCCCATGTATAAGTTATTGATTAAAGGTGCTGAGTGGAGCTGGTGAAGCGGCAGAAATCCTTTAACCTTGCTGGTCAGAGCTGGCACTTTGTTATTTACGTCTTGTTAGATGTTGTATATTGCGATCCTGCTTTCGGGTCAGAGAAATTTGGTGTTGTCTTCCTGTACTTTTTGCAATGTGGAGTGCTCTCTGAATAGTTGCTTCCACATTAATGTATCAACACGTATGTAGCAGAAACTGGTATAGGCTGTCAGCCTTTGAACTTTCATGCAACCCTACTTTCTAAATGATTGCAAGAAGTTGCAACGGAAGGTTATTTAGACTTGTATTGAGAAAAATTGGGGTTTTTCACAGTTTTCGGTCATAAATGCCAGGAATAACTAAATACTTTTTTTTGTTTGAAAGGGGTACTTTGAAGTTCTTCAACTAGGGCCACAAATTAGATTAATCGATCACTCATTTCTTAGCTGTTTGTGGAACATTGTGTGTAGAATGACTGACATGTTCACCTACCTCAATGACTACACTTCAATTTAGTTCATTACATGTGAATTTTGAGAGATTCAACAAGAGGTGCATCTGTGTTTCTGATGTCTTTGCTCCTACATTTTCAGGCGGTATGAAGAGGAGATGTATTGGAGGAGAGTGGAAGAAGAACACATTTATTGGGAAGAACAGCGTCGCAGATTAACACCTGACTGGCACCCGCCACCGCTCATGGGAAGACTGGGCATGCCACAAGCACCAACACCTATGGTAGGTTTGAACTTGTCCCATTTCAAGCACGTTTTTAAAAACGAAGCTCCTTAGTTGGGCAAAATTGAACATGTATTATGTCATAGTAACCTTACAGTCACGAATTATCCTCACCAAAATGACAGGGAGATGTAAAGCGTTACCTGCAAGCACATTTAACGTTTGAGCACTGCATTCAGTAAAATTAAATTTTATGTAGCTATTTAAATAATATGAAAACTGTTGCTAGAATTTTGTCCTTTATCTCACTTCTGCATCCCCAACTTTTCACAGTGTAAGTGGAAAAGAATTGTAAATCCACTTCAAAAATGATCTTGACTACTTTAGGAAACCTTTTCTCAAACAGTCGTCACATTGTGCAAACTGAAGCCTTAAGTTAACATCATTAAATGGAACGGCATGACTGCTATGAGAAAAATACTGTCCAAGCTTTCATTTGTTGCATTGCTCCCTTTGTGTTGTTTGATTGTTTGATGTTGAATTTGAAGGGCATTATTGACATAGGTTCCTGTTCATAATCCAATGATCCCTATTGCAAAATGGATGAAGAAAATTTTGTCCTAAGCTGGGTGGGAGCACAACCATGCAGCAGCCTGGAAGATACTCTGTTAATCTTGACCTGTCGTAAAGAACACCCAATAAAAATTTCAAGTAACTGTGCTTTGAAACCTAGTCCCTTGCAAAAAGTACATTTATAAAGGGAGCATTAATAAGGCCTAGATTAGAGCTTAATTGCTTCTCTCAGTTGAATAAATTATAACACTTGTTCTCAAGGCTTCTGCCAGTAATAATTGAATAGAATTGAATTGAACAATGATCATTGGGAGCGAAAAGTGACTGATGCAAATACTGCTGTGTTCCAGAGAGAATTGACACCTGTGGGAAAGGACAAGGTGGGAAATTGGATTTGTAGCATAATGAAGAAAGGAGAATGTTTAAAAAGGATGGAGAAGCGATTGGAAAAATGTCTTGGTTGAGCCATCTTGAAGCAGCATGCATACATATTGGGAAATAAAATATGGCCAGCTTCATCTAATTGCTCTATACAACGTTTTTCCCAAATGTGCAGTGCAAGTGTATTGAATAGTGTTTGCGAGAGTGTAATATCTCCTCGTGCTGAGAGAAATCCTCTCTTCTTTTGGAGCAGAGACCTGAAGTTCCTGTTTGTTTCCCAGGTTCATTGTCTCGCCGCTTCCAAAGCGGGTAAGGGGCTCATCATTTATGTTTGATTCTAAAATGACAGCTGAAGTTGTTACAGCCTGCTTCGCAGCACTGTATTAAATGTTCTCGCCGTTTCTTTTTCTTATTACAGGAGGCTTTGAGATGTAGCTGACCAAAGGTTGTATACTAATGATTATGCTAACTGTTTCAGCCTCCCCGCCGCCCTGATTCTTCAGATGATCGTTATATCATGACAAAACATGCTAGCA
Organism: Chiloscyllium plagiosum; assembly: GCF_004010195.1. Lineage (NCBI taxonomy): Eukaryota > Metazoa > Chordata > Chondrichthyes > Orectolobiformes > Hemiscylliidae > Chiloscyllium > Chiloscyllium plagiosum. The sequence goes on from NC_057740.1 coordinate 13,909,676, forward strand.
TTTATCCCACTGAAGAAGAATTACAAGCCGTGCAGAGGATTGTCTCTCAAACAGAACGGGCTCTCAAACTTGTGTCAGATGTTATTTCTGACCAAGAAGGTCTTAAAGATGGAGAAAATAAGGAGAAGGGGTAAGAAAGCTGTGACTGTGACCCTAATAAAATAGGGCAGCAACATTTCATAATATTGCCATAAAATTGGGTTATAGTTTTTTATGCTGGTTTTTACTTTGGTGCAAGTTTAATTTAGAGACAGAACTTGCATTTATGCAATGCCGAAATTGAGTGCTTCAGTACTGACTTGCAGTTATTAATATTTAAGCAAGTCTGATTGCAAAATTCCATCTTCAACAAAGTAATGAATAACCGACTAATCACTTTGTTTAAAAGCAGAAAGATGCTTGCATTTATTTAGCACCTTTCACAACCTTGACCCATTCTAAAACTTTCTATAGCCAATTAAATACTTTTGAAGTGTAGTCACTGTTGTAATACATGAAATATGGTAGCTAATTTGAGCACACCAAGCTTCCACAACCAGCAATGTAATGTTGATCAAATAACATGCTTTTGTGATTTCAGTGTATGGCTAACTATTGGCCAGGACTCTGGAGATAATGCCACTGCTCCTCTTAAAAATAGTGCAACAGGATATTTTACATCCACCTAACTGAATAGATAGCACCTTGTTTTCAGTTGAAAGGTGACATTTCTGAAAATGCAACTTTCTATTCGTACTGCAATGAAGTATCAGTTTAGATCTTTGTGCTCAAGTCTACGGAATGGGATTGAACACTCAATTTTCTGACATGGGGAGAGTGCTACTAACTGTACTGGCACGCGCTGATATTGATTAAAGGAAGACTTTTGTAAGGAGGTCTTCTAGCTCCTTTTCTAGTAGTGTAATGTGGGCACTTGTGATCCTGTGCTTCATTTCTTAATATCAATGCAGCACTATCTGTAACATACAGACTGGAATTTAAATCCACAACTTCCCAACCTCAGGCAGAATGTTCCCTTTGAGTCAAGTCAAGTTAGGTAAAATGAGTAAAGTAAAGCAGATTAATCTGCCAGATTATGATTCCCTGTTCAAGAATTGGATGCAGCAGCACTGGAAAGTTTTCTTGTCTCATCCCATAAGATGTGTTCTCCTGTTGGAATAATGGTTCATATGTGCTCTCCACTGCAGCGTCTGGATGGTGATTCTTCACACTTGGCTGTTCGATGGGCCTTCAATGTTGCAGAATTTTTCAGCACAGCATAGGTCTTTTGAAGCTGTTCTAGCCAATTTACTCTCACGCTCCAACTGTCGTCTTATTTTTTTATTTGTTCATTTTTAGGCATAACTGGCTTGGCCCACTTTTACTGTCCATCGCTAGTTGCCTTTGAGAAGGTGATGTGAGCTGCTACCTTGAACTCTTGCAGTCCATTTGGTGTTGGTATTGTCACAGTGCTGTTAAGGAGAGAGTTCCAAGATTTTGACCCAATGACAGAGAAGAAACAATTTATCTACTGCCCTTGTTCGATAATTGGCATTGCTTAAGGATTTGGAGTATTGGAAAATTTCTGCAGAAATTCTGCATCCTGTAGCTAGTACACAGTGCTGCTGATGAGGGTCGGTGGAGAGAGTGAATGGTTGTGTGCCAGTTAAGCAGGTTGCTGCACTCATCCAAAGCAAGCGAAAAGTATTCCATCACATTTCTTGTAGATGTTAAGACAAACTTGGGGTGCCAGTAGCAACATTCCTTCTAAGCTGTGCAACTGCATGTGCTTGGACTTCAGTGCCTCACAGAGCCTTAGAGACCTGCATAGCTAGTAAGAAAATTAGAGGGACTGCTGGAGGTGGGTTAGTTGTTGCAGGACACTGTGTCTGACCTGATCTTGTAGCCATGGTATTTATGACTAGCCCAGTTCAATTTTGGTCAATTGTTATCCCCAGGGTTTTAATAATGGGTAAATTCAGTGGTTGTAACACCAAGTAACGTCGTGGAAGATTGTCAGCTCAAGTCCAGGTATTGACCAGCTCTTGCCGTATTTGGCCTTGAACTGCTTGATATATGAGGAGTTGTGAATGATGCTGAACATTGTGCAATTATCAGTGAACTTCTGGCCTCCTTATGGAGAAGAGGTAAAATTGACTCCATCCAGTAGAGAGTCCCTCTCCCCTCGCCCAAATGTTCCTATTGAATCTAGTTCTGCTAGGGCTTCTTGATGCCACACTCAGTCCAATACAACCCTGATCACAAATTGTGAGGCCTAGATAGAACCCAAGCTGAGTGTCAATGAGTGTTTGATAGCATCGGTGATGACAATCTTCTGTCACTTTAGCAATCAAAGTAGACTGATCAGGTGGCAATTGGTTGGGTTGAATTTACTCTGCTCTTTATGTACAGGATGTACCTGGCCAATTTTCCATTTTGTCAAGCCTTGTAATATCCAGTGCCATTAGCCATTTCTTGATATGTGGAGTGGAGTGAATTGAATGGGGTAGTACAGTGGCTTGGTGGTTAGCACTGCTGCCTTACAACATCAAGGACCCAGTTTTGGCTCTACCCTCAGGCAGCTATCTGTTGGAGTTTTCACATTCTCCTTGTGGCTGTATGGGTTTCCTCTGGGTGCTTCGATTTTCTCCCATAATCCAAAGATGTGCAGGTTAGGTGGATTGGCTATGCTGAATTGTCCATAGTGTCCAGGCCTATATAGGTTAATGGCAATAGTTATGGGAAATGCAGGGTTATCGTGTAGGAGTATGGGTGGGATGCTCTTCGGAGGGTTGGTGTGAACCTGATGAGTCAAATGGCGTGTTTCAGCACTAGTAATTCTATAATTGTGTCAGTTGATTGGAGACTGGCATCTGTGGTGCTTCGACATTCCAAGGAGACCAGCGGTTGTTTGTCTTTAAGTACTTGCTAAATTCTTTTTTCAACATTCCTATGGAATCTGATGCCACCACCATTTCAGGTTGTGCATTCCACATCTTACCTTTCTACAGAAAATGTTTTGTCTTCTGCCAATTGTTTTTAATTTTGTCATCTCTGGTTATTAAGCCCTATTTCCCAGAGAAAGCAGTTTACTACTTACTTTCCCAGAGCACCAAAACTTTTTATGTTGCCATTTAACCTTCTGCTCTGAGGAGAAACAATTCAGCTTCTCCATAACTGCTTCCGTCATCCATGGCAATCTAGGCATGCTCTGGGCAAAAGATTAAAATCAGGTCAGACCTCATTCTAATTATCACGTCCCATTGTTTCTGGGCAAGTCAGTGAGGAACTGGATTTTTTTTCATTCCCTTCAAACAACACAGATGCACATGCAGACTCTGATACTGAGTCATTTTATTCCATTTTGTTCCCTCTATCACCACTCATCTAAGATAAACAAACTGCATGCAAATTTGGGGCTTTGTTATAATGGTAAACAAAATTCTCCAGTACCTTGCTCAAATGATGTGGTCAACTCATGGCTGCTAGGGTTTTGTGTTTCAGTCTGATTTGCATGGGGTTCTTGCGGTGTGATGGTAGTGTCCCTACTTCTGAACCGGAACACCTGCCTTCATATCCAACCTGCTGCAGAAGTGTGTCAAAACATTTGACCAGGTTGATTAGAAAATGTGTATATAAAGTTCAACTGGATTATTAGAATAATACTTAGACTCTTCAACAGTTGTCTGGTTCAGACATTTTATCTTTACTGTATACAAGTTGATTTGCAGCAAGTTAGCCTCTAGAGGGAAAAAAAAGCAGGCTTGATTGACTTTTTTAACCTGGCTGTAAGGCCAGTTTACCAACGCAGACCGTAAATGCTGACTTGCTTTCTGATGGCTAACCGTTCTTTTACTGTAATCTTAGTTCACAATGTGCAGCTTACTGCAGTTAAGCCCGGGGAAGGTTGCTTAACAGATACTGCTGGTCTTGCCATTTACTAAAATACTGCCTAAATGATTCATAATGTATCTGTGATTTCAGTATAGTTATAGGTTGAGTTTGCTTTGGCATATGCAAAGATGTGCTTACCATACAGTGGGGAAAAATATGGAGCTGGTCCTTGGGATCAAGTGAGTTTTTTTTCTTCACACTTTTAGTTCAAGTGTATTCATATATTTCAAGAATAATGTTTAATGCGCTTATAGTAGATGTTTAGTGGGCTCTAACCCTTGATGTTGATTTAACTTTATTGAGAATCAGAATGACTGGTTTCATGGTTGCTGTCACGGGCCTGCCACGAATATTTCTGTGTCCAAGTGGTTAGATTATGAATTTAACTTCCTTCTGGGCAGTTGGAATTGATTTAATCAGTGGAGTTTATCAGATCCTTTCTTGAAACGGTCTTAAATTTTTCAGTCTTCAACTGTTGAATGTAGTACTAGTCTCCTGTTGCCCTCGTGACAGTTTCTGCCATTGTTGTCAGCATAAATGATAACTCTGAATTTTTATCAACCTGTAGTCTAATGTGGACCTTTCAGAAAATTCCACCTCTCTTCTGAATAAGGATTTGTTTTGTTATAAGCTATCACTTCATTTTTAGTTGTCATGAGGGGTTTCCTACTCTTCCAGTATTCTCATAAAGCATGCTGTGAAGAGTTGTACTTTGTGTTAAACGTTATGTCAAGTCGTGTTGTATGACTGTTGTGGAAGATTAGTCAATAAGTAGTTTGATTCCTTTTCCTGATTTAGCTTGCTCTAAGCACCTTGCTCGAAACAAGCAAGTTTAAAATTCACTTCAGACTTGAGACCCAACATGTCAGCAAACCTGTGGTCACCGCTATGGAGAGTTTAGCAATTTTAGTGGTTTGATTGTACTCTGATCTCTTCATAGATCAGTTAATTGGGTCCTTTGGTTAAATGCTGTCTCTCCTGGGTTAATGTTTTTCTTGGAGTTTAATCCAACAGTTTTGGAATTAACAATATCTTTTTCTCATCTAACCATCTGATATGTGGAAATCTGTTTGCAACCCTTATATTTTGTTTTCTTCTATCGCGCAACTCATGCAGAGTCTGTAGAGATGTGCCTAGCTTCGATGCACTTCTCAGGTTCTACCAGTTACTGGGTGCAGATTGCCAGAAATCTTGCTGTGCACTGTGCATTATTTGAATGAAGAGCAAGTGGTTATTTACTACTTTCCTGTATATTTGTTGTTTGTAATCTTTTTACAGTGTATATGATGGCTTTGCTAATGCCTTTAAATAGAAAATGTGGTTAAAGTTCCACTCTCAAAACCTGATCACATAATAGCCACTTCACTACAGGTGATGTGTCATAGATGTTGTCTTTCTCATGAGGCCAAGTCAGCTTGTTCGGGTATAGAGCCTAGCACTGTTTAAATAAGTGCAGTAAGCAGTCTTAACCACTGTGAACTTTTCAACCAGTTCTTGTTAAAGGACAACTTAACTGGTCATTTTCAAACTTGAGATTCTTGAAGTACATAAAGTGGTTGTTCAATGTAATTGTTTCCTATCCAAAAGTAATCAATTTGCATGTGAATTTTAAGGCATTCTGAGATTGGGATACGTTGTTTAAAATATAAAGTTTTTCTTTCTTGTTATCACTGTTATTTGATTTTTGGTTTTGTGGCTTATGTTTGTAGCTCTGCTGGAGATATAGTTGAAATGTAATGTTACTTTTAACTGAAGACTGTACAATGAATGCATTTGATATTTCTGCCATCTAGTGGCAATAAGGAAGTAATGCAATGATAAATATTATTGGTTTGTGGCGATGGGCATTTTGAACTGCACTTGAAACTGTCTTCTGCATTCATGTAAAAGAAAGATGACTTAATGTATTGTTGTAATAAGCTACTTAATGACATAGGAGCTCATAGTGTTCGAAGTAGTATATTAGTTTGAATAGAGGATTGACTAACTAACAGAAACGACGGTTGGAGGAAGAACGCCTCATCTTCCGCCTAGGAACCCTCCAACCACAAGGGATGAACTCGGATTTCACCAGTTTCCTCATTTCCCCTCCCCCCAGCCTGTCTCAGTCAAATCCATCAAATTCAGCACCGCCTTCCTAACCTGCAATCTTCTTCCCGACCTCTCCGCCCCCACCCCAGTCTGACCTATCACCCTCACCTTGACCTCTTTCCACCTATCACATTTCCAACGCCCCTCCCCCAAGTCCCTCCTCCCTATCTTTTATCTTAGCCTGCTGGACCAACTTTCCTCATTCCTGAAGAAGGGCTAATGCCCGAAACGTCGATTCTCCTGTTCCCTAGATGCTGCCTGACCTGCTGCGCTTTTCCAGCAACACATTTCCATAACTAACAGAAAGCAGAGTTTTGGTATAAGAGGGATATTTTCACGATAGCAACTTGTAATTAGTGGTGTGTCACAGAGATTAGTGCTCAGGCCACAGTTATTTGCAATAAATAATGACTTGGATGAGGAAAGTGAATGTACAACAGCCAGGTTTACTGAGAATGCAAAGGTGAGAAGATATGTTGGGGACGAAACACAATATCTGCAGAAGTCTATAGAGAGGTTAAGTGAGTGGGCAAAAATTTGGCAGATGAACTATGATGTGGGAACATGTGAGGTTATTGAAGCATACAGGAGTCTTGCAGGACTTGATAGAGTGAATGCAGAAAGGTTGTTTTCAAAGGACATAATCTCAAAATAAAGAGTTGCACATTTAAGGCAGAGATGGAGGGATTTCTTCTCTCAGAAGATTAGTGAATCTGTGAGATTATTTATTGCAAAGGATTGTTGAGCCTGGGTCATTTCAAGTACATCCAAAGCTGTATATAGGTAGAGTTTTAATCAGTAAGGAAATCAAGGGAAAAGGCAGGAAATTGAAATTGAAGATCATCAAATCAAACATGGTCTCATTGAATAGCAGTGACACATTGAGCTGAATGGCCTCCTTCAGCTCCTATATCTAATGGTCTTTATACAGTACTCCCTGTTTACATCACTTTTCACTGATGTTTAAAGGAATTCCTGCCGTCTTTTGACAGGAAAGGTGACCTTGGAGCACGTGTGCTGAAAGGGGTCATGCGTGTTGGTGTGCTGGCAAAAGGATTACTTCTCCGTGGTGACAGGAATGTTAACCTTATTCTTCTCTCTGCCCACAAACCCACAAAAGCCCTTCTGGAAAAAATTTCAGCAAATCTGCCTAAACAACTCCTGGTAACTATCTTCTAACTTCACGCTTACTGAATTTATTGTACTAGGCTCTACATAGCAAATTAGATATTTGGGCAAGGTCTGACTGTTTTAAATTATTAACCATATTGAACACTTTTAAAGAATTGTGCAATCCATGAAGATAAATTGTGTAAAGTGACTTGATTACTTTAGTTACAAGAAACCGTTCTTTTTTTTATTCATTGACAGAGAATGACTCTCCCTGCCACAGTTTTTCTCCATTTTTAAATTAATTTAAAATCTGTTGAAAGTTATTCTCTAAAATACCTGTTGAGTGCAACATAGTTACAACATCGAACTACTTGTATGCAAAGGAGTGGAGCTAAGAAATCCCTAGGCAGGAGAAGATACTGCAGATGCTGGGGGTTAGAGTGGTGCTGGAAAAGCGCAGCAGGTCAGGCAGCATCTGACGAGCAGGAAAATTTGACGTTTCATGAGCCCTTCATTCCTGTTGAAGCTCTTTTGGCCAAAACGTTGATTCTTCCTGCTTCTCGGATGCTGCCTGACCTGCTGTGCTTTTCCAGCACTACTGTAAGTAATCCCTAAGCAATGGCCTTCTCAGCTTCAGAATGGATCACAATCATCTCATCAACACTTCTGGCTGAAGATGAATGTAAACACTTTATCCTTGTCTTTTACACTGATGTGCTATGTTCTCCTGTCATTGAGGATATTTGTGGTGCCCCCTCCCTCTGCTAGTTGTTCGATTGTTCACCACCATTTCCGATTGGATGTGACAGGACAGCAGAGTTTAGATCTGATCTGTTGAATGTGGGATTGCTTAGTCCTGTCGATTTGTATGCTGATTCTGCTCTTTGGCATAGACATAATCTAAAAGGAAGATAATTTTGTTGCTTCTTATTTGGCTATGATACCACAGGCACTGTTTCATACCTAAGCCAAGTGCAATTTTAGATAAGTAAGTTGTTTGAGAATGTGAAATCTCACTACACTATCTCCATTCTCCCAATGACTACTGACGCACTTTCCCACTGGAACAATTAGTCTGGGAAGGCACACTTATTGGTTTTGTCTCCTTCTTAGTCTGAGAGCCCTGAGACTAATTATAAGTACTCACCCACCAGTAGCTGAAATCAGCTAAGTTTTGGGATACTGTGTTCAGTTCTGATCTGATATGGGAAGGATGTTAAACTTGAAAGGTTGCAAAAAGGATTTACCAGGATGCTGCTAGGGTTGGCGGGCTTAAGCTTGAGGTGGAAGCTGAATAAGGCTGAGGCTACTTCCCCTGGAGTGTCGGAGGCTGAGGGGTGACCTTATAGAGGTTTGTAAAATCATGAGGGGGGAGATTAGGGTGAATAGCCAAAGTCTTTTTTTCCCAAGGTAGGGGAGTCCAAAAGTAGAGGGAGTAGGTTTAAGGTGAGAGGGAAAAGATATAAAAGTGACCAAAGGGGCAACGTTTTCACACAGAGGGTGGTGCGTATATGGAATGAGCTGTCAGAGGAAGAGCTGAAAGCTGGTACAATTACAACATTTAAAAGGTATCTGGATTAAGTACATGAATAGAAGGGATTCAGAGGGATATGGGCCAGGTGCTGGCAAATGGAACTAGATTAATTAGGACATCTGGTCGGCATGGACAAGTTGGACCGAAGGATCTGTTTCCATGCTGTACAACTTTGTCTCTATGGCTAATTGATCTTTGCTCAACTGGGATTATTTACCCATTGTTAATGTTTTATATTGTTTGCATTACACAATAAAACAAAACGTAGGAAAGATTTTCATATGATTGGCTATATTGTGATCTTTAGCTTTGGACATTTGTGTGAAAATCATTTGAATTTTTATTTCAGACCATAACGGAGGAGTCTTATGAATTGAAAACTTGCCCTAGTGAGTCTTGCATCATCCTTTCTACATGCAAAGAGCCAAAGATGCAGGTCAAAATTTCACTGACGTCCCCTGTCATGCGAGATGATCTTGTGAAGGATAAAGGTGAGATTTATTCAGTAATTTTAAATAACATTGCAAAAAAACCTACAGGTCACTGACATTTACCTGAATCACTCGGCTGGAATGCAGTTTGACCATGAATTTCAAAATGGCAGAGAGAGATTACAAGTATAACACAACTATTAATGAAGTGGCACAAACCTATCATTTTCCATTGGTTTTGTGCTTACTGTTTTATTTTCTCCCCTAGTGCCCTCAACTCTGCTCAGCTCTCAGTTTCTCAGTTTGTAACTGTAGAAAACCTATTAACATGTGATGGCTTGTTCAGTATTTCAGCTCTCGTTTGCACACCACTGCTACAAACTAACTGCTGTACTTTGGGACTATCCCCTCTTTATTTTTAAGATGCAACTTCTGCCCCAGTGCAAGATCCATCAGATGTACTGAACAAGCAAAAATGCCTTGAGGGTCTGGCTGCACTTCGTCATGCCAAGTGGTTCCAGGTAAAAATATGCTGTACTGTAGTTTATTTCTTTTTGAATCTGTTGGCCATTGGCTGGACCATTGATTTATGGTGACTGCCATATTCCATTTGGGAGGCGATTCTGGGATTCCTACCAGGCTTTGGACTAGTTTTAAATTATTTGGTCAATCAGAGCTGCAAGTTTATATTGGATAACTCGATCAAGTTCATTCTTTTATGTAACAAAGGCAAATGCTGAAAATCAAACAGAAAATTTTGGAAGTATTAGAAGGTCCCTCTGCATTTGGAAAGAAAGAGAGCAGTTAACTGCAACTCTATTAATGATGATTCCATACCCAAATGTTTAACTTTTCTTTTTATTTTTACAGCTGCTGGCGATCCTTTCGCTAACATATTTTTCTGTCTTATATGGTATTCCAACAATTATAGCTGTATTTCTGGAATCCATTTGTAATGCTTGGCAATTAATCAGTTTTGGCTACACTAGTTCCTTTTTAATTTAGGAACCTGCAGCAGAACCGAAGGAATCACTGATATGTTGGAAATTATTTTCCGCAGCTTGTGCATAGATGGTGTGGATAGTTTATCAGTGACGTTTTTACAGATGTTTTTCTCAATTTTTGGAAATGGGTCATATTTTTGTCATTTTGATGGCATTTTCAGGAATACAGTGCTGAGTAGTTTTCTGTACTGGAAGAGTGATCTGAGGCATGCATATGCAAATTGGTTCCTGTTACAATGCGAGAAGCCTTGGAAATGTTAATTAACACCCTTCTAAATTGTATGGAGTTGCTAACAGTAGACTGTAGGTAGAAGGCACATTTGTAAAAGATTGAAAAAAATTAAAAAAATAGTGTGGAATTCACTTTCATTTAAATACAATTTTCACACCTCGTCCAACAAAGTTCAAATATTTCTCACTACAGTTAATCAATTACTATACTGAAGTTCTCATTGACCATGTGACTGTCTCATCTCAAGCTCTTCCAGCCTCCCCACTCTCTGCATGCCTTCTCTACCTTGGCTCCCCATCATATCGCCATGTTCCACCTCTGGCTGGATAGGCTGGGAATTATTTCCCTGGAACATAGGAGGCTGACAGGCGACATTAGAGAAGTTTATAAAATCACTGAGGTGAATAGCAGGGATCTTTTCCCAGGGTGGAGGAGCTCAAAACTAGGCTGGTTTTCTTTTAAAATGAGAGGAGAAAGATTTAAAATGGGCATTAGGGCAACGTTCTTTTTAAACACAGAATGGTTTGTATGTGGAATTGAACTGCTAGAGGGAAGTGTTGGATACAGGTGCAGTTACAACTGTAAAAGACATTTGGATAAGAACATGACAAATGGTTTTTGAGAGAAATGGGCTAAATACAGTTGAAAGGGTTCATGTGTTCCCTGCACACTCTTACCCATATTTATCAGTGCTGAAATTCACCAGAGATCCTCAGACAGCATCTTCCAAACCCACGACCACTTCCATTTAAAAGGACAAATGTCGCAGATACATGGGAACGCTACCACTTTAAAATTCCTCTCCAATCCACTCACCATCCTTACTTGGAAATATATTGCTGTTCTTTCGCTGTTGGTGGGCCAAAATCCTGGAGTTCACTCCCCACTACCATTGTGGGTCATCCCACAGCATGTGAACTGCAGTGATTCAAGAAGGTAACTCGCCACCACCTGCTCAAGGGCATCTAGGGGCAAGCTGGCCAGCCAGTGATGCCCACATCCCACAAATGAATTTTTAAAAATCACACTCTGCTCTCCTTAAAGCCAGTGCTGTGCACACGCAGTTGGTAGTTGTGTTCTGCCAATCACTCTTTCCTGTTTATGCTTTTCTCTCTCTCTCTCTCTCTTCTCTTTTATACCCCTGCTCCACTCTCTCTCACACTGTCTCCCATTCACACCCATGTGTCCCACATGCATGCTTGCGCTCGCTATCTCTCCCCCACTCTCTGTCTGTCTTTTGCAACCCCCTCTCTCGCAATTGTGCTACCTGCTTGTGCCATCCTTAGCTCCCTACTCACTCTGTCCCTCAAAGCTCACTTATTCACTCCCTTGCCCTCTTGTATGCTGCCCCCCCCTCACTACTCTCTCGCCTTGCTCCCCTCACCTGACTGTCCCATTGCCCAAGTGCCCCTTTCCCTCACTCTCTCTCCCTGTCCTATATCCCTCCCTCTCTTGTGCACACCCTTTCCCTCCTCTTTCTTGAGGGTGTGGTGATAAGGAGTGGGCACTTCCTCTTCTCACTCCCACCTATCTATCTCTAATAGTTGGGCTGCTTAGTTTCTTGCCAGTTCTGTGTTCCATAAAAACATCTTGTGTTTCTTTTCTGCAGCTATGCTCTTTTAGAAATCCCATGAATATGTGCCTCTGTCTCTGGAATATCTGCACTGTGTTAGCCTTGACAATACTAACTTTGGCTGAAACAGTTTCTCAATCAATTGTATTGTCTGAATTACTTAAAAGTGGACATCACTGTTGACAGTACAGAAATATTTCAGATATTTCAAGTTAACTGTTCATGGTGAATTTGACAGTACTGAATAATTATCATTTTTTTTCCAAACTTGAAGGCTAGAGCTAATGGCTTACAATCTTGTGTGATCATCATACGAATCCTGCGTGACCTCTGCCAACGAGTGCCAACGTGGGGGGCCTTACCAGATTGGGTAAGAATGCAAATGAAATATGGTAAATCTTTCTCTTATGTGGCCTATTGCAATAAGTATTTCACCTCTTCACCTTACCTGTTAGTTTTTTTTCTCCCAAAGACATGTGCTGAGGTGTGCTTCTGTATGCATATGCAGCAATCTGGTACTTCTCAAGTTATTACGTTAACATGAGAATCTAGAATTCAAGCAAATCTTTTATTAAAACAAATATACCTGAATTGAATGTTCATGTGGATATTGCTGGATAATCAACAATGCTGACCTGATTATGGCTTCAACTTCTTTCCTTGACTCCCTTGTACATCAAAAATCTACTCAGTCTTGAATATATTCAGTGAGCCAACCTTCACTGCTGTCTGTGGAGGAAATTTCAACGACTAACTACCTCTAGAGGAAATTCCTGCCTGTTGCCATCTTAAATGTTGTCTGGTTCTAGATTGTCCCACAACAGGGAAGCATTCTCTTTTAATCCACTCTGTTAGGCTCCCTCAATATCTTGTGTGTTTTAATAAGATCACTTCGTTCTTTTAAATACAAATCAGTATGGGCCCTATTGATCTCCTTTCCTCATGAGACAACTCCTTCTTCTTAGGAATTGTCCAGTGAAACTTCTTTAAAATGCAAGTATATCCCTCTTTAAGTAAAGAGATCAAAGCTGTATCACCAGTATCCATATGTTATGGCAAGACTTGACTTTTATAAAGGCAGAATACTGCTGATGTTGGAAATCTGAAATAAGAACAGAAAATTCTGGAGACATTCAGTAGGTTTGACAACATCTGCAGATTGAGAAATAGAGTTAACATTTTGAATCCAACAGTCATGCCAGGCTTGAAACAAAACTGTGTTTCTCTGCTAGACCTGCTGAGTTTCTCCAGCAATTTCTATTCCCTACCTTTATACTATATCCATCTGGCAATAAAAGCCAGCAATACGTTTACCTTCCTAATTAGTTGTTATACGAGCATGCTGGTTTTTAAATTTGAGATTCATATACGTGTGCATCCACGTGGCTTTGTACTGCAGCATTCTACATTCACTCTCCATCTAAACAGAACATTCCTGCAAGATAGGCAACCTTACATTTTCCGATATTATACTCCAGACTTTTGTTTAATTTCTTTTCCATGTTTATATCCTCCTCACAATGTGCTGTCTTTGCATTATTAACAAATTTGGTGCAGTACAGTTGATTCCTTCATACAATTAATATAGATCTCAATAATTGATGCCCCTACCACTGAATTCCTTTCGCACTGCACTCGTTGCAGATCATACATTTTAGTAGCTGAATTGCTCAATCCTGATCGTTTCCAGGAGTTTTAAATCACCTGTGAAAATAAGACTACTTTCAATATTTCAAAGACCAAATTTTTTCTTGTCTCAAGTCTAAGCAGCACTGGCCAGCTTTTCCCTTCCAGTCGATCTTTAGTCATTTGCCTCTTGCTATTTTCCTTTACCTCACTAGGCTAACATTAATTGGCTGATTCAGTGCAGTGACTTGTAACGGGATCTGATGCCGTTACAAGTCACTATTGCTTTTTCCTTTAGGATCAATTGGTAGTGTGTTTTTGGAGAGTTTGCATTTGTAGTTCAATTTCAATGTTTGAGACAAATAGTTCTTTATATTTGCTATTTTGATTTGAGTTAGTTGTATTGTTGGAAAAATTCCAACTTATTTTGAGTATACTGTAAAGTGCACCTTTAAAAGTCGTGCACATCAATTGAAATGCCATTTTGCTTTTGTAAACAGGCTATGGAATTGCTTGTGGAGAAAGCCATCAGCAGTTCTTCAGGCCCTCTGAGTCCTGGTGATGCAATGCGAAGGGTATTTGAAGCTGTTGCCTCTGGAGTTCTCCTTCCAGGTCAGTCTTTGTTTTACGAGTTGAAGAAATAGACTGTTTCTTCCTTTAACACATATACTGTGCATGGCATTCATTGAGTTTTCATTCAGTATGCAATTTTGAAGAATGCACAAGATAAAGGGGTAAAAAGGATGTTCAGATCCATGGGTTTAGAAGGGCAGAATGGAAAGTATATAGCCAGAATTTCATTGTGTCACTGATTATACGTGTAAGTGTTGACTGCTTCTCCATTCCAACAGTCCTTTGAATTTTGGCCTGCTTTTTATTCATACTAATCACTAAGAAAAACTTTACAAATTGAAAATGGCAAAGTTAGGCTTGGGGGGGTTGGTGGTGGTGGTTGTTGTTGTTGTCCTTCACCCTGTCTCCTCCATCTCTTCCCCAATAAAAACCCTGTGGGAAAAAAAAGTGCCAGGTTAATAAGCATTTTTATACGACTTTGTTCCTCTGATGGGCACTCAAGCTGTATGATCAGCTTTGATATGCCACCAAAAACTGAAATTGCAGCCCTTAGTTTGGAGACCCCTTGAGGGAGTCTTCCTGCTGCTTGACATTGGTCAGAATGCCCTATATAACAAGACATCAGGTGATATTATGTTGGGGTGTGGAGCTTTGTACCAAACTTTGCCAATTGCTGCTAGCATCATCTGCTAATTCACCAAGCTTAGAATGTGCATGCTAATGTTTTGATGCCATCACAATAATAGGTTTTTAACTCTTATCATCAGACACTTGGTAGAGAGACTGTGTCTAACTGATAGCAAGGGTTGTGTTTTTAATTGAAGTACAGTTTAACCAGGATTTGCAATTGCTTGCTACAGATGGCCCTGGACTTTTGGACCCATGTGAAAAAGACCACTCAGATGCTTTGTCCTGCATGAACCATCAGCAACGAGAGGATATTACAGCGAGTGCACAGGTGAGGTTTCTGTGCTGGGCACATATCTGTTACAGTCAAATGATTTTTCTTACTGTGCAAGTTGATTGTTATAATTTCCTTGCTTTTGTACATCTTTATTAAAAATGTGTAAGAAACCTAGTTCAGCCTCAACTGAAGTACTGAGTCCAGTTCTGACTTTTTTAAGGAAGGATAGGTAGGCTTTAGCGAAGGTGTAGAAAAGATTCACAAAAATGATTCCTGGGTTGAAGTTATCTACATAAATCAGAAACCACAGCTGTTCTTTATAAAGGAGAAGATTTGATGGTGTTCCAGGGATGAGTGGTAGATAGGGTTAGAATTACTTTTCCTGTGTGTGGAGGTTTCGAGAATGAGACAGCACTAAGCTGTTAAGCAAAGCAAGTGATGGTGACATCAGTGGTTAAAAAAAATTAAACAGCAAGTGGTTAAAATCTGGAATGCTTTGTCTGATAGTGTGATGGAGGCAGGTTTCATCATGATTTTCAAAAGAGAATCAGCAATTATTAAGGAGAGAAAGTTTGCATGTCTATGGGGACAAGATGGGAATGAGCTTAATGGCTCAAATATGACAGGTGAGAAGACTCCCACCAATACAGTAACCATTTCATCATCAATGCAACAAAAAAGGAGATAACTAGAATACAAGCTAAAAACTGAAACTGTAAAAAAAGAAAGTTTATCCTACATTTATAAAAGAGAGGCTGCTTCCTATTTCAAGGAGCTTGAGTATCTTTTGTATTTGTTACTCTTTCCCTCAAGAAGTAAGGGGCAGCTGCACAATGTTAATATATCAAGAGTACTGAAAGTAAGTTTCTGGAAACTGATGAAACTCTGAAGAACATTGGCTTCATCGGCTTATTTTGATCATCAACAAATAAATTGCCTTTGGAGAAATCATTAATTCTAGGAATGCTGAGAAATTGTGCAATTTACTTTCTTGCAGCAGATAAATTCTGAGTAGTGTTTCCACCCATAGTAGAAGCTGAATTTGACAAGAACACAGATCAGGAACGTGATTTGCATTGGAACCCCAGAAGCTTGCATTTGCCCTGAAGTATTAGATGTACTACAGAATTTTAGGCAGCAAGTACCTGCCAAGTTGGGAGAGAAAGGGTTAACAGGAGAAAATTAAAATAGTGTTAAAGGCTTTGATAGCAAATAGGGGAAGGACAGATGCAAGGTGGGTGTATCTAGGAAAAACATTTAGAGGAATAACTAATGGTTGAGGAAAAGAAGCCAATTACGTACTTGAACCAATGTCTGCATGCTACCATTAAATGTCAGGTAATTTATTTTCAATGGATGAATATTGTAAACTATCTAAGCATTGAGCATCCTGTGATGAATTTTTAGAAATGGATATGACTTTTCATTTCAGAGCAAGTCTGACAATTTTGTTTTTCTCATTTCTCTCCCCCTTCTCTTGGAAGATGTTGATTTATCTTACGCAAGTGTCCATTCTTCGTACGTGAAACCAGCATGTGAACATTGGCAGAATATTCAACATGGGGGGACTGAGTGGGTAGGGGAGAGAGCATCCCAACCAAACCTGTTATTGGCCAAATGCAAAGCCAGAATTCTCCAGTGAATTCAGATAGTGATCAGGAAATCTGACTTGATTTTTCATTGCCCCTGCCCCCCCCCCCCCCCCCCCCCCCCCCCTCCCCAAAGACATCACACAGCTAATTGTAGCACTCCTTTTTTGGGGGCTGATTTTTCTTTAATGAAACTTTGATCCTTTTTGTCAGATTCGAAATTCGTTATTTGGGTGCAAGAAGACATCACAAAACAATTGTTCTCACCGGATTCTTTCAAACATTACAAAAAAAAATCACACTTTAATTTTGGTGAATGTAAATTATACATTCACGTAAAAAAAAAGTCATAAGCCACTAATAAATGCAAATGAGAAAGAAAGGTTAAGCACTGGAAAAATGCAGAATAAAAGCAGTGCTTAACTTAAACAGCATGTCCATTCGGAACAAAAGAGAAAAGGGCAGTTGATGCTTGGAGAAAGGCTAACTTTGTCACAAAATACTGTTTCCTTGGGGATCTTGTCACTCTGCTTGCAGGTTCGTTTTCTGACAGTTACTGTGTTTAGTTTTAATGTAAACCGGTGGGGGTGGAGTCAGTTCTGAGGAAATGTGAATCTTTATCATTTTAAGTTAATTATATTTTTACCCTCCCAGCACGCATTGAGGTTGTTAGCGTTTCGGCAGATTCACAAAGTTCTTGGGATGGACCCACTACCCCAACCAAAGCTTCGGTTTAATATGAGAAACCGCAAACGGAGACGGGACACCAGCGAGACAGCAGAAGGGGAAGGGGAAGGAAAGAAAGACAAAAAGGACAGTGATGCAGGAGACGTCTAGATTTGTTCTAAGTGATGCTAAATTTTGAAGATTTCAATTTTTTTTATATAAGTTGCTGTTTAGACAGAGACATTTGCAATTTGTGTTTTACTTGAATAACAATGTACTGTAGATTTGTTTTAAACTGTGCTTAATGAGTATTAAATTGTGTCATTCCATACAGATCATGTTGCCCATGGCAACAGCTCCTCTTCTCCTTCCTCCACTCTCCTATCCCCCTTTCCCCAGGAAATAAAACCTTGACCAAGTGAGTTGACCCAGTCTGGAAACCCATCTTTCTTGAGATTTCAAATTCAAAGTTGACTCTGCTTCCCTGGCTGGGGTGAGACTGCTTTCTATCATAAACTGATTATAATTAGTGAGAGATTTTAATTGCGTTCCATTGAAACATGAAACATATTTTACCAGACAGCCAACAGTTAAGTGTTGGATGTTAGATGTCCCTTTTTTGCATTGGGAACTGACTTTCTAGTTCTCTCAAACGTAACTGACTGTGGATATCCCAAATATAGTACCTACATAAATTTTCACTATATACTATGTGAGCATGTTGCAACCATAGGGACCCTTCAAAGTAAATAAAGCTTGTGCAGACATCAGAAATGCAGCATTTGGGTGTGATTTGGTGTATGTCAAATTTGTAACAAATAGTCTGTTTAGAAAGTTGGAAGGCCATTCACTGTGATCATGGAGGTTGGAATGCACACCATACATGTGCACTACAATGCTGTTTACTGGCTCACATGCACAGCTTTGGTGAAACCAGAGAGGCAGGTTTGCAACTTTAGAAATTTGTTTCAGGGAAGATTGATTTGACTGGCTGAACACCTAATGCCTCTTCTGCTCAGTTTGAAGTTGCCTGTTTCCAACAAGTTCCACTTTTTAATGGTGTCAAAAATTGGGCCGATCCCCAACTGTGTCCTTCTATTTTTCTGGCATATGACAAGAGGAAGTATCACTCTGATCGCATCTGAAGTGTTTTCTTCTTGTGGCTCAGCTGAATAAAGAAAATTTCTCTTAACTACTGTAAACTTCTGCATGAATTTCTTCAGTAGTGATCATCACCCATGTGTTTTTTGAGATACCTTTTGAAGTTCTGGATTCTTTTTATTTCCAAAGTTCTTTATTGTCTGTTTTCAAATTTCCCCTATTTGATGATTCAAATTTAATAATCCAATTTTCCAAAACCAATTTTCCTGTCGCAAGCCAGACTGAAAATGGATTGATCTGGATAAATGCCCAAAGAAAAGATGCAAAATTCACTACTGACCAGTTCACCAGATGTTTTCTGATTCATTATTTTTTAAATGTATCAAGCCTTTCTGTAAAATATGCTGATAAACTAATTTGAAGGCAAACGTTTGAGAGTTTAATCTTCAGTTTTATAGTAGTAGCTTCATTCAATTGGGTTTCGTAATTTAGGTGGTATCAATTACATAGAAATGTACATAGACCCATTTAGGGGAGTTGGGGTGGGGGGTGGTCTGAGATAACACCTTTTTCTTTTATTTGAAGGAGTACGTCAGTTCATTGAGTTATTGCAAAACTCAGTTTTTCTTGTGGCATCTTTCAGTTTTATCATTTGATTGTTTCAGCAACTGGTTGGGTGCTGAATTGTGTGTTGTGAAATGTGGGTGATATCACGACTCAAGACAGTTTGTGCCCCAAAATTGCCTGACACTCATAAATATATAAAATCCCTTCTAATGTGCATAAAATGTACAGTTAAACTGGTTACACTATTCACGTTTGTATAGGTAGGAAATGCCTCGCACTGTAAGCATACCTGATACGGTTTCACCTACTGAAGTGTTATTTCTATTGAAATGTGGCTTTGTCCTCAGCTCTGTGGTATTTAAAAACGTGTATTCAACTTTTGTCGGCTGTGTACTACAATACTGAAATAGCATAAAAGTGCTAATTGAAAAGAAAGCAGTGTAGAGGATCTCTTTGTAATTGGATCCTTTTTATGCTTTGAGATAGCTGTTGACACACTGCAACTCTGAAGATAAGTGGGAAATAAAATCCTTCCTGAACGACTGCATGTTCTGACAGTGCTTTTTTGTTGCATCCAGAATTTCTGTAAATATGTTTTTGAAATTCACTGCAATAGTGACTGATGAGGTGCTGGATTTGTTTGCAAGACATACTTTGGTAAGTTAATAAAGTTTCTTCAATGTGGTATCTGTTTATTAAAGGGTAATTTGTGTGTTCATTTGTTTTTCTAACATACTGCTGAATTAAGCCAATCAGCATTCTTAGGTTTGTGTTTGGCATGGAAGGGTTTAAATAATCTAGAAGGTTTGTACCTCATATCCAGATGTTCTGATGAGGTCATCACCCTTTGCTGTGCTGTAAACTGGAAAAATTGCAAGTGTTGATGCCAGGCTGTGCTGTAATCTGATCTCAAAGACTACACCATATGTTGGGATATGAAAACTGGCCTCTGACATTGAGCAAAGGAGAATGGAATCAGTTGACGTTGACATTCTCATTCTGCACCGTAGAAAGCATCCTATCTGAATGCGTCACAGCTTGGTACCATAATTGCTCTTCCCAAGATAGTGACAAACTATGCAGCCATGAACATAGCCCAATGCATCACCAGACGCAAACCAGCCTTCCATCCATTGACTCTATTTATACTTCCTGCTTCCTCAGGAAATAATCAAAGACCCCTCTCATCCCGTTAGGCAGAAGGTATAATAGTTTGAATAAACATACAAAGGTTGAAGTTAAAAATCACACAACACCAGGTTATAGTCCAACAGGTTTAATTGGAAGCATACTAGCTTCCAATTAAACCTGTTGGACTATAACCTGGTGTTGTGTGATTTTTAACTTTGTACACCTCAGTCCAACACCGGCATCTCTGAATAAAGATTTGAAGAACAGCTTCCCTGCTGTTATCAGAAGAGATCTCTCAAATGTTAATTCTGTTCTCTCTCTGCACCTTTTCTGTAGCCGTAACACTGTATTCTGCTACCGTGATGCATTCTGTATGATACAATCTGCCTATATAGCATACACACTTTTCATTGTTTCAGTTCATGTGACAACAAGAAATCAACTTCGATCAATCAGTTAGTCTAGATAGGATCTTGAGTATCAAGGGTTACAGAGAGAAAGGGGCTGATAGTCTTATCAGCCATAATTGAATGGTGGAGCAGACTCATGGGCTAAATGGCCTAATTTCTGCTCCTATATCTTGTGTGGTCTAATGGTCTTGCTGACAAGCATGTGTGTGCGTCTGGTAAAACCAAAAGAATTTGAAAAGCTCACCAGAGTTCCATCTGGGTCACTTAAGAAGTCATACTGAGCTGTCTCATTCAGACCTTGAATTTCTAAGCCTTCCTAGTACCTCAAAACACTATTGACTGATCATCATTTTTTTAAGATAGACAACCTAGATTTAAGCAGTACTATCATATTTAGATTAGATTACTTACAATGTGGAAACAGGCCCTTCGGCCCAACAAGTTCACACTGACCCTCTGAAGTGCAACCCACCCAGACCCATTCGCCTTCATTTACCCCTTCACCTAACACTACAGGCAATTTAGCATAACCAATGCACCTAACCTGCAAATTTTTGGGTTGTGGGAGGAAACCGGAGCACCCGGAGAAACCCACGCAGACACAGGGAGAATGTGCAAACTCCACACGGACAGTTGCCTGAGGCGGGAATTGTACCCGAGTCCCTGGCGCTGAGAGGCAGCAGTGCTAACTACCATGCTGCCCACAAATCTTGCTTTAAAGCGTCTCTGTAACTTGACTTTGTGAGTTTAGTGGAAATATGTTTTTTTTGTATAGAACTCTTTAGTTAAGGTTGACCTCTGCAACATTGTTTTGTCTGTTTTAATAGTTAATGAATAGCGTCATTTGCATTAGTTTGTTTAAAAGAGGAAGTAGTTATCCCTGCTAAATTGAATTTCTGTCCCTTGGAGACTATGAAGCCTTAAATTCAGACACTGATGATTTACTTAATGAAATTTTAACTGATAGTTGAGCACATTTTGGGATAAAGGTGTATTTAAATGTTTGCAGGTATTATGGATCGTCTTAGCTGATGAATTTTTCTCAGCAATCCAAATTTAATTCTTCAAAGTGTCTGACAGATGAGATAAACTGGAAATATGCACTGAACTGTAATTTTTCGAGAGGTTATCTTTACAGGCAAAACTGTGTTGTAAAGGATTTACATGGTGTCTTTTGAAATTGTTGAAGCCACATGAATATTGTATGCATAAAATCTATGGGTGTGATATGTATTACGTAATAAATGTAATGGTAATAATTCAAAGGAAAATTCCCATGTTGAGCGAATTCAGATAGTGCTGAGGCCAAAATATTAAACAAGATTTGGTCAGGTTAAAATACTGAATATGAAAAGGACTTATGGATAAATGATAATTGTTCCATTACCACGACAGCTTCCACATGGATCTTCAATACTGAGATGATTGAAGAGTAATTTTGGAATTATTAACTGATAACTCACTTGAGACTCAAGTTACCTTCTGCATTTGTAGCTGTAATTGTAAGCAATAGTGCAAAACAATGTTGGTTTAGATTGTATAATTTATTTAGTATTGCTTTTGATGGACAGGAAGAATATTCTGTTTGACAGAATCACTGCATACAAGTCAAAAACCCTTGTGAGCAACTTGAATAGAACCTTATTGTATGTACACAATAATGAATGAAACATGAACTGATCTTGCTTATAATTGAAAATTATTTTATCCATACTCTGTTTCGTCAATCTCTAAATGAAACTAGAAGCAGTTTGTGAACAAGGAAATGTGTATAGTGAGAGTCTTGTGGATCCCATCCTGGTGATGTCTGCTGCTCACTGTCTCAACTATCCCTGCAATTGGTTTATCTCATTGTCATTGGAGGGAGGTTTTTACTGACAAATTGAGGTTGCAAAGTGAATTTTTTTTTTTTTTGCAATATTTCTCTTGCCTTTTTCCCTTAATTTCTTGAAGGGGCTGGACACTTGGTAAAGTCTAATTCTAAAAATGTTTGCCCAAATGCTCTTCCTTCATTTGTGAGGAAGGATTGTATAACACTGCCTGTCCTCATGTTGCCATAGAATTTCATTCACAAGGACTCTAATTTAATGTGGCCATCAGAAGTGGTTGCAAATCAGCAAAAACAGTGGAATCAGAAGGAGACACGATGGACCAGAACCCCTAATGTGAAATTGCATCCACCTTTTACCACTGATGGGAAGTCTCTAAGGTGGTGTCATTACTACAATGGAGAAGGCAGTTATGTGCATTAACCAGGTGATTTACACACTCTAGATGCTGTCATTTACAGCTTAGATGAGGAATCAAATGTAATATTTAAGTTTTCTGACCACACAGAATTAGATGGAATTGAGTGGTGAGGATGTAAGAACCTATTGACGTTTAGACAAGTTGAGCGGGCATTTGCACAGCAGATGCCGTATCATATGGATAAGTGTGAAAGTGGTCATTTCAGTGAGGAAAGCAGAATGGCAGATGAACTCAGGGCATGGTTAGGAACATGGGACTAAGATATCGCAGCAATTACAGAAACATGGATCAGAGATGGACTGGACTGGCAGCTTAATGTTCCAGGATACAAATGCTTCGGGAAAGATAGAAAGGCAAGAAAGGAGGGGGAGTGGCATTTTTGAAAAGGGATAGCATTAGCGCTGTACTGAGGGAGGATATTCCTGGAAATAAATCCAGGGAAGTTATTTGGGTGGAACTGAGAAATAAGAAAGGAATGATCACCTTATTGGGATTGTATTGTAGATCCAACCCCCCCCAAATAGCGGGAAATTAAGAAACAAATTTGCAAGGAGATTTCAATTATCTGTCGGAATAATAGGGTGGTTATGGAAGAGGATTTTAACTTTCCAAACATGGACCAGGACTGCCATACTTTTAAGTGTGGAGAAAGTAAGGTCTGCAGATGCTGGAGATCAGAGCTGAAAATGTGTTGCTGGAAAAGCGCACCAGGTCATTCCTGAAGAAGGGCTTATGCCCGAAACGTCGATTCTCCTGTTCCCTGGATGCTGCCTGACCTGCGCTTTTCCAGCAACACATTCTCATACTGTTAAGTATGTACAACGAAATTTTCTGATTCAGTATGTCGATGCACCTACTAGAGAAGGTGCAAAACTTGATCTACTCTTGGGAAATAAGGCAGGGCAGGTGACTGAGGTGTCAGTGGGGGAGCACTTTGGGGCCAGTGACCATAATTCTATTAGTTCTAAAATAGTGATAGAAAAGGATAGACCAGATGCACAAGTTGTAATTCTAAGTTGGAGGATGGCTAATTTTGATGGTATTAGGCATTAACTTTTCAAAGTTGATTGAGGATGGATGTTTGCAGGTATAGGGACAGCTGGAAAATGGGAAGCCTTCAGAAATGAGATCACGAAAATCCAGAGACAGTATATTCCTGTTTGGGTGAAAGAAAAGGCTGGTAGGTGTAGAGAATGCTGTCCAGAGTGTGATGCTGGAAAATCACAGCAGGTCAGGCAGCATCCAAGAAGCAAGAAACTCGACGTTTCGGGCAAAAGCCCTTCATTGGGAATGAGGCTAGGAGCCTCAGGAATCCGGATGACTTGAGGATACTTAAGAAGGAAATCAGGAGGGCCAAAAGGGAACACAAGATATCCTTGGCAAATAAGGTTAAGGAGAATCCAAAGCTTTATTTTTTTTACAAATATATTAAGGACAAAAGGGTAACTAGGGAGAGAGTAGGGCCCTCAAAGATCAGCAAGGATTTCTTTGTGTGGAGCCGCAGAAAATGGAGGAGATACTAAATGAGTATTTCGCATCAGAGTTTACTGGGGAGAAGGACATGGAAGATATAGACTGTAGGGAAAAAGATGGTGACATCTTGAAAAATATCCATGGTACAGAGGAGGTGGTACTGGATATCTTGATATGCATACAAGTGGATAAGTCCCCAGGACCTGATCAGGGGTACCCTAGAACTCTGTGGGAAGCGAGAGAAGTGATTGCTGGGCCCGTTGCTGAGCTATTTGTATCATCAATAGTCACAGGTGAGGTGCCGGAAGACTGGAGGTTGGCTAACATGGTGCTACTATTTAAGAAAGGTGGTAAAGACAAGCCAGGGAACTATAGACCGGTGAGCCTGTCCTAGGTGGTAGGCAAGTTGTTGGAGGGAATCCTGAGGGACAGAATGTATATGTATTTGAAAGGCAAGGACTGATTAGGGATAGTCAACATGGCTTTGTGCGTGGGAAATCATGTCTTACAAACTTAATTGAGTTTTTTGAAGTAACAAAGGGGATTGATGAGGGCAGAGCAGTAGGTGTGATCTATATGGACTTCAGTAAGACATTCAGCAGGTTCCGCATGGGAGACCGGTTAGCAAGGTTAGATCTCGTGGAATACAGGGAGAGCTAGCCATTTGGATACAGAATTGGCTCAAAGATAGAAGACACAGGGTGGTGGTGGTGAAGGGTTGTTTTTCAGACTGGAGGCCTGTGAACAGTGGAGTGCCAGAAGGATCTGTGCTGGGTCCACTACTTTTCGTCATTTATATAAATGATTTGGATGTGTGCATAAGAGGTATAGTTAGTAAGTTTGCAGATGACACCAAAATTGGGCACTGAAGAAGGTCACCTTGGTTTACAACGGGATTTTGATCAGATGGGTCAATGGGCTGAGGAGTGGCAGATGGAGTTTAATTTGGATAGATGGGAGGTGCTACATTTTGGGAAAGCAAATCTTAGCAGGACTTATACACTTAATGGTAAGGTCCTAGGGAGTGCTGCTGAACAAAGAGACCTTGGAGTGCAGGTTCATAGCTCCTTGAAAGTGGAGTTGCAGGTAGATAGGATAGTGAAGGCGACGTTTGGTATGCTTTCCTTTATTGGTCAGAGTATTGATTACAGGAGTTGGGTGGTCATGTTGCAGCTGTACAGGTCATTATTTGGGCCACTTTTGGAATATTGCGTGCAATTCTGGTCTCCTTCCTATCGGAAGGATGTTGTGAAACTTGAAACGGTTCAGAAAAGATTTACAAGGATGTTGCCAGGGTTGGAGGATTTGAGCTATAGGGAGAGGCTGAACAGGCTGGGGCTGTTTTCCCTGGAGCGTCAGAGGCTGAGTGGTGATCTCATAGATGTTTATAAAATCATGAGGGGCATGGATAGGGTATTTTCCCTGAGTTGGAGGACTCCAGAACTCGGCATAGGTTAGGTTAAGAGGGGAAAGATACAAAAGAGAACTGAGGGGCAACTTTTTTTCACGCAGAGGGTGGTTCATGTGTGGAATGAGCTGCCAGAGGAAGTGGTAGAGGCTAGTACAATTATAACATTTAAAAGGCATCTGGATGGGTATATGAATAGGAAGGGTTTGGAGGGATATGGTCCAGCTGCTGGTAGGTGAGACTAGATTGGGTTGGGATATCTGGTCGGCATGGACAAGTTGGACCGAAGGGTCTGTTTCCGTGCTGTACATCTCTGACAATGACAGAGTACTACCTAAAAGGTAACAGACTGGAAAATGTTAATGTACAAAGGAACTTGGGGTATCCTTTTTACATCGGCCACTGCGTAGGCATAGCAAGCGGTTAGGAAGGTCCTCTGTGGGTCAGAGCATTGAGTATAGGAGTCGGAAAGTCATGTTGCGGTTGTCCAGGGCATTGGTTCGGCCACTTTTGGAATATTGTGTGCAATTCTGGTCTCCCTCCTATCAGAAGAATGCTGTGAAAACCGAAGGGTTCCAAGAAGTTTTCCAAAGATATTACTATGGTTGGAGGATTTGAGCTATAGGAGAGGCTGAACAGGCTAGGACTGTTTTCCCTGGAGCATTGAAGGCTTAAGGGTGACCTTTATAGAGGTTTAAAAAATCATGAGGGGCTTGAATAGGGTAAATAGATATGGTCTTTTTCCTGGGGTGAGGGAGTCCAGAACTAGAGGGCACAGGTTTAGAGTGAGAGGGGAAAAATTTAAAAGGGGCAATGTTTTCATGCAGAGGTGTGTGCATGGAATGAGCTGCCAGAGGAAGTGGTGGAGGCAAGTGCAATTATAACATGTTAAAAGGTTTTTGAATGGGTAAATTAATAGTAAGGGTTTGGAGGGATATGGGTGAAGTGCTGGCAAATGGGACTAGATTAGGTTAGGATATCTGGTCGGTATGGACGAGTTGGACCGAAGGGTCTGTATTTGTGCTGTACATCTCTATGACTGTATCATAAGATATAGGAAAAGAATCAGGCCATTCAGCCCATTGAATCTGCACCACAATTTGGTCATGATGCAAATGATACGTTGGCTTCAATGTGAAAGGACTTTGAGAATAGGAGCAAGGAAGATGTATTGCAGCTGCAGAGATCTTTGAGACCATACCTGGAGTACTGAGTGTAGTTTTAGTATACTTAGCAATGGTTTACCTGATTCCTGCTGTGGCAGGATTGCTCTATGAGGAGAGGTGAGATCAACTGGGACTATCTTCATGGAGTTGAGAACAATGAGAGAGGATCTCATTGAAACACAAAATTCTGATAATGCTGGATATAGTTGTTAGCGTGGATGAAATGATATCAGTCCAAGCCCAGAGTGCGGTTCAACAATCGGTAACGTTTATTGATACAGTAACACCGGCGGAGACCAACCGAGGTCCAAATCTCGGCTGTTCTGCTGTTCCCGCGCGCTGCTACACATTATATACCTTTCCTTGTCAGGATGTGAGGATTTTGAGTATGAATGGGATGATAGTTTCCCATCATCGCTGGAGTAGGTGCAAATGGTGGGTTTCCTGCCGTCCCAGGAGAGTTGCAGTGTACACACAATAGGGTGCTAATTGGATTATGTAAACGGGTCGAGGTACTATCTGCTTGTCTGTCTCTGTGAGGGCTGGGGGCTAGCACCCCCCTTTGTTCCCTTGGGGTGTTGATGTGTATTAGTCTGTTCGTTCTTGTCTGGTGGATGCCTGTCCTTTGTGTCAGGATCGTTCTGTATTGATGAATATGGGTGTGTTTCAGTCAGTCTCTTGATTTGATTAGGAGATGGGTTTCCATCTTAATTAGCTCCGGAGTTTCGGTCTATGAGTCATGGTTAGTGTCTGGCCTAGTGTGGATTTGATCTGTCCTCTGGCTCCCATCTCCCGGTCACGTGGGCGGACCGGCAGCTGCTGAGTTCTGTGGGTTTAAGCTGCGGCTGCCATTTTTAAAACACAAAATGAATTCCTATGGTTTTACCGATGTAGGCGTAGTCCCGTGGCAAATGCACGGCGGCTCTGATGCCCGCTTGCAGTCTCCCCTTTCGGCAAGGGGTTGGACACGTCCACACCCCCGATGCCGATACCTTGAAAGTCGGTTCCTCGCCCGGTACATTCCGCCGGCCGTCATGCTGCAGTCATGGGGCCTTTGGATAGTCCCGGGACATGGTTACATTAACTCGAGCCCTGTGAGCTCGTGGTGCCTGATCGCCCGCCAGGTGTCTATGGCGTGGAGCATCGTCTTTCTGGCCTTTCGTTTCTTGTGCTGACGGCATGAGTGACACACCACCAGGAGCCAGGCCAGAGCCAGCAGTAACTGTATGCCTACAATGGTATGCGAGATGATTTGGATCCAGGGATGTATATTTACATTTAGGCCCCAATCCCACACCCCTGGGACTGCAGAGCTGTCTCTGTGTCCTCCTGTAGGTCCTTTTATATGTGATTGCAACTGGTGGTACAGTTTCACTGAGTGCCCTACCTGGGTCCTAAGCACCCGTAAGACCTCGGCCAATTGTGGGATGGGGGCTTCTTCGGGCTCCTGGTATTCCCTGAGAGTGTCCCTGAATTTGTCGGTAGTTTGTATGGACTCGGGGTTCCGTCGTCGGACCTCTGAGATGTGAGTTTGCCCAATCGTGACTGGGCGCCTGGGGGTGAAGCTGAACTCGTGCTGGGGAATCGGGCACTGCAGTCCGTTATACCAAAATGAGGTTTCAAGAGTGGAAACACAATACTGTCCCCTTCCACCATACCCCGCCCTAGTGAAATGGGGGCCCGTGGGTTCGATTTCCAGGGTGCAGCCCTGTGTCCGGTTGAATCCACATTCCGCTGTTTCACTCCTTTGTAAGGGGTGAGGGCAGATGGTAATTGCCCCCCGCCGCTTGCAGCCTGTAAGCGGCACCCCGTACACAGCACCATTTTGAGATATGGTTGTGTGGTGAGCTAAACAATATTTTAGGGAAGCGTTTTCACGTATGACTCCGATGTTCTCAATATGAAACAGGGGAAATTGCCCAGACCCTGGGGTGACCACGGGGATCAGGAGGACAATCCCGACTCTTGTCGCCTCACTGACCTCACAGTCGGGAATCACTGGGTATACTCTGGTCATACCCTTCAGAGTCTGGCTGTCGAGCGGCCCGGAGCACCTCGCGAGTGAGGCCAGTTTGGCGCTGTCGATCCAGTCGGGCACCTCCCCCCTTTGGACCTGGTCAAGATTATGCCAGATCTGGGCTACCATCCACAGCTGCCCCTCGTGGATATGGGCCGTGTTTTCTCTTTCCCGGTCTATAAGGCGGTTAATGGTGTGGGCGTGTGTCTCCAGGACTGCAATGCCGTCGAGCTTGATGTATGCTCCCTCTCTCTCCCCCCCCCCCCCCCCAGGAATGCCTGGTCTACCTGATCTGTGAGAGACCTTTGTAGCAGGTCCCTCATTACCCCTTTTAGTTGCTCGATCTTTTCGTTAAGGCCCTGGATGTCAAGGGAGTTTATTATGGATGTCCCCGTGTTGAGTCCTGTGAGAGCATCGTTGACTCTGTCCCGTCTGTGTCGTTATGTGTGTGTTATGTATGTCGGTCCGGTAGTGGGTTGCCCCCATGGCGTCTATGGCCCTCTCTATAACCTCCTTCCCCATCATGGCGTATAGGTTGCGTACCTGTGCTGTGCAATAGTCCGGCACCCGGATGCCCGATATATTGACCAGCACAGGTACGACTTCTTGTCGGACGTTGTCATAAAGAGCCTTTCCCTCATCCCACAATACCAGTCCACCCGCGGGTCCCGGTCCCAGAGAGGGGCGCGGCAATATCTCGGGTGTTGGGGCGGGTGGAAAGCACAAATACAAGGAGATTACCGCGACATTGGTGGGCTCATAATACCCGCAAACAGACAGATCCCGTAAAGTAAAGGCATCAAAGGCCGGGGCAGAGGCGAGGTCCTCCGGCATGGCACACATTGTCCCTAACATGCAACCCCCCCCAAGTCCATCGCCTCAGCACGCAGGAGGCAGGTCGGCCGCGGGTCGCGCTCCGACGTGCAGAATAGACAGTGTCTGTACGCCGGGAGGACCTCCAGCCAGGCGTTGTAGAACGCGTCGATCTCGTCAGGCTTGTCCCTTGCAGGAATACAGATGGCGTCGGACGCATTGAAGGCAACACCGTGGCGGTAGAAGCCGTCATGTATCTCGGGGAAATAAGGCATCAGTCGTAGGGCGAAGAGGAGAGCGGTGCACCGGTGAAGCATGATCTGTGGGAAGAAAGGGAGAGAGAGAGGGGCACCCTTACCAAGGGTGTAGGGTTAGTGTGTGTAGGAGCAGGCCCCCCCGGACCGGTCCGCCCGTCGCGCTGTAAGGAGAAAAAGGAGGCGGTTAGAGTCAAGTCAAAAGGTTGGGTGGGGGGGGGTGTCTGTCCGATCGGGGCTTAAGGGAAGGGGTTAAGCTGGGACCAGTGTTTCCATCTGCCCTTTCCTTTCATGTCGACACAGGCGCAAGTGTCACTGGTGAGGATGGTTTTGTGCGATTCCAGCCACCGGGGGGCAAAGCCAGGCCGGTTGGGGGCGGCCCTGACCAGGACTTTGTCCCCAACGCCGGGAAGAGGTTGGGCGGGCAGATGCTGTTGCAGTTTTGTCTGGTCCCCAATGTCCTGCTGGTCACGGGCAGTTTGTCTAAGGGACCGCAGCTGCGTGTCCAGCTGCCTGATATAGCGCGTCATCCTGGCCTTCAGGGGGGCCATGTCTTCCCCTCCGACCATGACGTTCTCTGGTAGTCGCATGGCCCTCCCTGTCATGAGCTCGAAGGGAGTAAGGCCAGTGGAGCGGCCCGAGGTGGCCCTTAAGCGCATCAGTATGGAGAGCAGAACGTCCACCCAGCCCTGCCCTGTTTCGGCGATCGCCTTCGCGATCGCCACTTTGAGGGTCCAGTTCATGCGCTCAACCATCCCGGAGCTCTGGGGATGGAACGGGACGTGGAAGCGCTGTCTGATGCCTAGGAGGCGGCAGGCCAGTTTCATTGCGCGCCCGGTGAAGTCCGTGCCCTGGTCCGAGTCAATCTGGAGGGGGACCCACCAGCGCGGGAAGATGTCGAAGGCCAGCACTCTGGCCACGGTGGCGGATGTACAGTCCCGTCTAGGGAAGGCTTCTGCCCAGCGCGTGAAATGGTCAACGATCACCTGGCAATACTTCTTGCCACGGCTGGAGCGTAGGGGGCCTGTGAAATCAACCTGGAGGTTCTCCCAGGGCACTTGGGCCGTGGCTGGTGCACCAGGGGAATATGCATGGGCTGCCCCGGGTTGTGCTGGGCGCAGACAACGCATCGTGCGGCAGTGTTTGGCCACGTCGCGGCCGAGGCTGGGCCACCACCAGTCGGTCTGGAGCCTAGCAAGCGTTCCGTCGCAGCCCGCGTGGTCTGGCTCGTGGTGTAGTTGCATCAAGGTCGTTCTGATGGCCGCGGGGGCCACGACCCTGCCACCGTGCCGCCACACTCCATCGGGGTCGTGGGCTGCGCCCTTTGCCAGCCAGTCCTCTACCTCTCGGTGCTGTGCGCAATTCTGGACGTCCAGGACGTTCACATCCCGGACCTCAGTAGCCGGTGCTGCATACGCCTGCGGCGGCCTTGGCGGCCAGGTCAGCCCAATGATTCCCTAGCTGTTCAGCAGTGGTGGCCCACTGGTGTGCTTTGATTTTCACCACCGCGGCGAGCAGGGGGAGGCGTGCAGCCGCCACCAGGTCATGGACTACCCCAAAAGCGTACTGGCTGTCGGTAAAGATGTTTACCTGCTTGCCTGTTCCCAGGCAGAGTGCGGCGGTGAGGGCGACCAGCTCCGCGACCTGGGCGGAGGTGTCGCCCCCCCCCATCGTTCCCTGTACTCGGGTGGTCCCGGTATGGTCGACCACCACCATCCCGTTTGGTATGACCCCACGACAAGCCTACGTGAGCCGTCCACATACAAGGTCAGGTCGGGATCAGGGACCGGGCTGTCGGCCACGCAGTCCCCCTCCGCCGAGTCGATGGCCGCCTGGCAATGGTGGGGTTCCCCTACCGCGATAATCCCGTCGGTGGGTTTGGCCCTGTGTCCCTAACAATCTGAATGGACTGGTCCCGGGGGAGGCGAACCGCCTCCCAAGTTGCCCTGCGGGCATCCGAGACCGTCCGGAGGCGGCCCGTATTCAGGAGTTCGACTATCGTGTGTCTAGTGTGTAGTATTATCTGTAGGCATAGTGCGGGGCGGCTTGATGCCCGCTTGCAGAGTGGATGCTGTCCATCGTGCTGACTGATTATTTTGGGCAGCATGGTGACTCAGTGGTTAGCTTTGCTGCCTCTCAGCACCAGGGTCCCAGGTTTGATTCCAGCCTCGGGTAACTGTCTGTGTGGAGTTTGCACATTTTCCCCTGTGTCTGTGTGGGTTTCCTCCGGGTGCTCCAGTTTCCTCCCACAGTCCAAAGATGTGCAGGTTAGGTGGATTGGCCATGCTAAATTGCCCTTAGTGTTTAGGTGCATTAGTCAGAGGGAAATGTGTCCGGGTAGGTTATTCGTCGGAGGGTCGGTGTGGACTGGCTGGGCCGAAGTGCCTGTTTCCACACTGTAGGGAATCTAATAATCTAAGCGGTCAGAGTCTCAGGAAATGGAGAAGCATTTTCAGATTGCAAGGAAAGTTTCATCATTCAAGGTGGCAAATCTGTGGAATTCTTTAAAACAGATAGTCGTACTGGCCAAGTTATTGGATATACTTAAGAAGAAAATATTTCCAAAGGCTGAAGGTGTTAAGAGGTATGAGGGCAAAGCAGGGCTGCGGTCTCCAGATAGAGAATCATGCTGATTAATGTAACAGGCTCAACAGATTGTGTGGCTTACTCCTGTCCCTGTCTACAATCGATAGAATCTTAAAGGGGCCTGAATGACATGGGCTACAGCAAAGTATCTCAGGATGCACGTTAGAGGTTGGGCAAGGACTCTCTTGACATCACTAGCAACTCATTGCATTTTCAAATTGAATTCCAGATATTGAGATGAGATTCTCACCAGGGAGATACTTATCAGGGGCTATTTTTACTTGTTGACCTCCTTATCAAGCAAATTGCACCTCATTAATAATGAGCTTTCTATGCCACCACAAGGCAAGGAAACTAACTATCAACCATTCCTAATGTGAACATGTGCTTCTAGGCTGCCATCTTCAGTACCTGAAAATGTCACATGGCACACTGAGGGCATCAGCTACATGTACCCAGTGGCCACAGACAGTGGCATCCCAGGCCCCTCATGGGACCTTTCTGATCCACGTACAGGGCACCTCTGCCCTTTGAAGGCTCATCTCTGGATATACAAGCAATGTGCATTGAAATGATGGTGCAAGGACATTTTCTGGACCAGGAGACAGGCACCCAGCTCAGAGATTGTACCAAGCTGCATCTCACGGCTGTTTACTAGCTGTCTTATCATTCACTCACCTCGAAACTATGATGACATTATCCTTGCCTTCCATTTTGCATTTGCACCCCTCCTCCTCCCCATTCCAAGCTGAAGGTACCAGGCACACGGTACTTCTGTCTTGGTTTCTCACTTAGCGCAGACTAAGTTGAGAAATGTGTCATTCTCTGCAATCCTCAGCCAAACCAAAAGAGAGAGTCTTCAGTCAAAGGGTCCCAATGCAGTAAGTCAAGGCAGCCTTTGATGCCAGCTCAGAGACTTGGGCATGGTAAGTAAGCCAATGGCTGCATCCAGAACTGGGATCCTTTCGTCATTGTGAGTGAGGAGCTAAATGACGAATAGCCAGTAACCTATCTTGGCTCCTTCTGCATTAATGTGGGCTACTTTCTCCTGTAATGAAAAAGAAGGAATTGATTGAAGTAAAAGTGGATGCAACAACTGTTGGTGAGTGAAAAATGGTCAGGTGTCCTGTACAAATCAGCTGGTAGCACAGAGGCTACACAGAGTTTAGGAGGGAAGCACTTTGATGTGAGTGAGAGCAAATGAGGGAAGATGTTGCATGCAATGGATTGGTAAAGCGTAACCCTGAGTGTAATAGCCGAGAATAAGAGTATGAGGTGACCGAGATGATGGTATTTGACCTAACTGAGGGCAGCATGGTGTCTCAGTGGTTAGCACTGCAGCCTCACAGCACCTGGATCCCAGGTTCAATTCCAGCCTTGGGCTACTGTGTGGAGTTTGCACGTTCTCCCCGTGTCTGCATGGGTTTCCTCCGGGTGCTCTGGTTTCCTCCCACAGTCCAAAGACGTGCAGGTCAGGTGAATTGGTCATGCTAAATTGCCCATAGTGTTAGGTGCATTAGTCAGAGGGTTACTCTTTGGAGGGTCGGTGTGGACTGGTTGGGCCGAAGGGCCTGTTTCCATACTGCAGGAAATCTAATAAAAAATGAGCAGAGAAGGTCATTGAGCTGCTTTCTTCACCAGTGAGTTTTTCTCCAGATGAATGAGACTGTAATGACCCAGGGTGGTCACCTTTGACCAGGCTGGTAGGGTCTGACCACATGGCATTTTGGCCAGTCCTGGGAAAAGAAAACACCCCTGCTCGACAACATCCTGTTCATCAAGATCTCCACGTGAGCTGGAGTGCCCATTTCCTCTTTTTTGCCATATCTGGGGCAAGTGTCAAGAACCATGAAGAACAGTTCCAGATTGATTGTGCTTTCAAACCTTTTAAAATTGGCTGTCAGGGTTGTTTCTGCTTAACCCCGCAATGGTGAGTTCTTTTAGGTGCAACGAATGGTAGAATTCAGATAACAACGGATAAGAGGCGTGTCAAAAGGGCATGGTAGGCAGTTAATGGGGCGAATTTGGACTGATATGGTGAGAAATCTCACTGGACCTTACAGAGAGAAACCCTCCATGAAACTCAATGAAATTGACACTTTCAGCTATATATTTTTATTATGGTTATGGCTTTTTAGCAAGTCTTGCTGAGGATTATTGCCATTAGGTCATGGAAAAATGATAAAGGTAGAATGTACAGAAAATGCCTCCAAGAGAAACCTAAGTGAGGCAGAGACCAGTGACCATGGGAATCATGCAATCGGTCTTATTAATCTTCATGCAAAGACACAATGGGAGTGAAAACACCCTTCAGAGGTACCACTGGAGTAGAGCTAGCCTTCCACTGGGCAAGCTGCAGAAGGCTCCATGAACTAACACTGGGCTCACCTTGGCATGGAATGCCCAATGTGTTCTGGACTTAACTAAGCTGTATGCAGATGGTGAAGCATCAGTATCAATGACGATTCCAATTGTCAAGAGACCCACTCGTTGATTTGTGTAAGTGCAAGTTATGCCCACGTGACCATCAAAGGTTCCTCTTGGAGAGTCAGCAGTCATAACCAGGAAGAGGCTCCACTCCAACTTTCATGTAGTTTGCAACCATTAAGAGTGCATTCTTCAAGTATGTCCAACTCTCAAGAATGTGTCTATCCACATCTTGATACTCCTAGGTGTCCCTCCCCACACCTTCAGGATGGATCCTCATGAACGAGTATTGTCAATCGATAACTAGCTGTTGATGTCGGTGAGGAACTCTACAATGCTAGGCACAAATGATGACAAAGCGCACAGTTGGTCTCCTAATAAGATTTTATTGCCTGATTTGTAGTGCTGCGGTATGCCCAGTGAGGATTTTGTGATACAAGGTAATGGTTCTGATGGAATTAATGTTTCTATTGCCTTGGCTGCACCTATTTTACTAATGTCACACAGTCTGTGTGTGTAAACGAGGCATTCTATTCCAGTGTTTGGAGGAAGCAGTTCTGTACCAGCTCCCTAAGGTCCTAGCATTTATGCTGTCAAAATATACCAGTGAGTACAAATATCATGTAATAAACCTTCTAATTATCTAAGAACAGTGCATCTTCTATAGATACACTACCATAAAGTATCTTCTCTGATGTGGAGGTACCAGTGTTGGACTGGGGTGGACAAAGTTAGAAATCACATGACACCAGGTTATAGTCCAACAGGGTTAATTGGAAGTACTAGCTTACGGAGCGCTGCTGCTTCCTCAGGTCACTAGTGGGGCAGGATCATAGGACACAGAATTTACAGCAAATTATCATAGTGTCATACACCTGATGCAATACATTTAACAAACCTGGATTGCTGTTAAGTCTTTCATCCTTTAGAATGGGTTGCAAGTTTCGATTCATAAATATTTAAGTCCTAGAATTTATTTTGTCACATTCCCAAAATAACTTAAAGTTTTATGTAAAAACCTATGACCTCCCAGCTCATACAGTGCATTAACTGTGTGAAGTTAGATTCTGTGTGTATTCCAGTCTTGAGTCAAACTGGTTCTATTTCCAAAGTAGAAATTTAAAAACATTCACACTACCTACAGATTGTGCTTTTTGAACAAAATAGAATGCATCTGCAGATACATGCATTTGCACACAGATATAAGTCTATGGGATGAATTTGAATTTACTGAATTGTATTTGCAGATACATTCCATTTTGTTCAAAAAGCACACAATCTGCAGGCAGTCAATCCATGTGTCATTTTATAAATTCCTACTTTGGAAATAGAACCACTCAGACTCAAAACTGGAATACAGACAGTCTCTAACCTCCTACCTTTTAATGCATTATCAAAGCTGAGATGTCACTTTTTTTAACAAAACTGACTTGAAAGGGGTTCTGAGATTTGCATATTAATGAACTGAAGTCTGCCACCCATTCTAAAAGAAGAAAGACTGAACTGTAATCCAGGGCTGTTCAATATATTGCATTGGTTGTATGACACTATGATCTTTTGCTATAAATTCTGTGCCCTACAATCCTGCCCCACTAGCTACCTGAAGAATGAGCAGCGCTCTGTAAGATAGTATTTCCAAATAAACCTGTTGGACTATAACCTGGTGTTGTAATTTTTAACTTTAGTTTCTCCTAATAACTGGGTAGGCCCAAGGCAAAGGATGTTTGGTGGCACCAAAGTATTTCATACAGCCTTTACCCATCACATACTGATAGAGGTGATAAATAGTACAAGCTATTGACTGCTTATCTGCGAAAATACCACAGGTTTCTCATTGTGTGTTTGAGGAAACAAAAGTCATTGAGAGATGTGCAAAGGGCATACAAGTCAATTTCATTCCTATTTTTGTCCTGCAACCATCTTGCCCTTTTAGTTCCTCTGTAATAAAAACCTGCCCTCGGTTTTGGCAAGACATTACTACTCATAGCTGCCTCTGCACCTCTCTGATACATCTGATCAGATGTGGTCTACCCCTACACCGGCAGCACACAAGGGTATAAGAAGGGTGACATCTGACAGCAATCACTCCATAAACTCAGCAAAATGTGACACCTTTATTGGAACCACACTACAGTGCTCGTAATACACTGGTGAGTACTTCTTTGAGATGTGAACTCTGCTCTTGTGCTGAAGTTAAGGTAGGCTGCTCTTTGGCTGACAAAGACCAGGTCCCATAGAACAGAATGTCGTCGAACCAAGAACTCAAGAGACAACAAGTCAAGAAGTAGTGTTTAATTTCTCTATCCTTTGTTTTGAAAGCCTGTGAGATGAAAGAAGTTGGTTTAAGTAGCACAGTTAGGGTGAGTGTGTCTTCAGCTTAATAGGATTCAGGAACAAGCCAGATTATTAATGTTGAGGGAATGATGTCTGAAAGCAAGTTTTTTGTTAAAAAGAGAATGCTACAACATTAGAAATGGAAAGTGTTAAAACTTAATTGCAGGCTTGCTTGCATCTGATAAAATGTAAGGCAATCAATGTGGTTTTTGGAAGACACAGCAAATCTGGAACAAAATAGAGAAGAACTACAGTACAATAGCATGAAAAAGCACTCCTGTCTTATTACTGCCTGTTCAAACCTGTTTTTTTCTCTTTAAAATTAGTACAATAAGGACTTGGTGCTTAGTTTAGCGGACCTTTCCAGATGGGGAATGGATCTGTAGTGTATATCCAGCATCTTCCATTACTTTGTATAGGAAATGATTAAATTATGTTACAAGTATTCTAATAGTCAGTTTCAAGGTTCTGCTGTGTTTTAGATTTTGTAAATGTGTCTGACTGTCATCCTGCAGCCATGTCTCAGTAATAGCTTGGATTGGTACCTGAATATTGAAAGGTAAATGACAGGAAAAGCTGGAGGGTGGCTGTGTTAATAAACGATGGTATCAACGCAGTAAAGAGGAATGCCTCGACTTCAGGAAACCAAGATGTAGAAGTGAATTGGTCAATATGAGAAAGAGAAGTCACTTTTGAAATTGGTGTTCCAGCTCCCTAACAGTAACTGCATGTTAGGATCGAGTATAAATGAAGAAATAATGCAAGCCTGTCAGAAGTTTTGGTGATAATTACAGGGGACTTTCTTCTATGTATAGACTGGAAAAATCAGAAGGACAAAAGTAGCCTAAACAAGGAATTCACAGAATGTTTTCAGAATATTTTCTTGGAGCAGTACTTCCTGGAGCGAGAAAGGAGGTTATACTAAATTGCTGTTAGGCATTGAGATAGGATTAATTTATGACCGCGTTGTGAAGATACCCATAGCTAGCAGGACACTTAATATGGTAGAATTTTGCATTAATTTTGAAAGAGGATAGAGGGCATCAAAGGCTAGTATTTTAAATTTCAATAAGCATAATTATGGTGGCATGAATGCAAAGCTGTCTAAAGTAAACTGGTAAATCAGTTTAAGGGCTAGGTAAATAATGATTCAGTGGCAGATAATTGTGGGGATATCTCAGAATGCAGAGAATAGATGCATTCCCGGAGGAAGCCTCACTCTGCATGTTTAACTAAAAATGTAAAAGATGGTATCAAACTTGAAGAAAAAAGCTTATAATCAACCAGAGATAGGTGACAGGTCAGAAGATTGGGCAGAGTATTTTAAAAAATGTAGAAGAAAAGGCTAGCTAGAAATCTAAAAACAGTAAGTGTTTATATTGATACTTAAAAAGGAAAATTTTAATCAAGTGAGTTACGGTCCAATTGAAACTGAGTCTGGGGAACTCCTAATGGAAATCGGAAGATGGTAGACGAATTGAACTGATACTTGCATTGGTCTTCTCTGTAAGGGGTACAAGTAACGTAATAGAAATAATTAAATCAGAAAGTGGAAGGGTGGGAGGAACTCAAGGAAGGTCCAGATATCGGGCATGGTACTGAGCAAGTAGTTGGAGCTGCAGACTGTCAAATCCCCAGGTCCTGAAGGATGTATTTGGAAAGGCAAGGACTAATTAGGGATAGTCAGCATGGCTTTGTGCGTGGGAAATCATGTCTCACGAATTTGATGGA
The DNA here is from genome assembly GCF_004010195.1 of Chiloscyllium plagiosum. Lineage (NCBI taxonomy): Eukaryota > Metazoa > Chordata > Chondrichthyes > Orectolobiformes > Hemiscylliidae > Chiloscyllium > Chiloscyllium plagiosum. The sequence continues at coordinate 13,948,553 of NC_057740.1, forward strand.
GCTTTTTGAAGAAGTAATAGAAGATTGTTGAGGGTAGAGTGGCAGATGTGATCTGTACAGACGTCAGTAAGGCATTCAACAAGGTTCCTCATGGGAGACTGGTGAGCATGGAATCCAGGGAGAACTAGCCATTTGAATACAGAACTGGCTTGAAGGCAGAAGACAGAGGGTGGTGGTGGAGGGTTGTTTTTCAGACTGGAGGCCTGTGACCAGTGGTGTGCCGCAATGATCGGTGCTGGGTCCACTACCTTTCGTCCTTTATATAAATGATTTGGATTTGAACATCGGAGTTATGGTTAGTAAGTTTGCAGATGACACCAAAATTGGAAGTATAGTGGACAACAATGAAGGTTACCTCCGATTACAACGGGATCTTGATCAGATGGGCCAGTGGGCTTAGGAGTGGCAGATGGAGTTTAATTTAGATAAATGTGAGGTGCTGCATTTTTGAAAAGCACATCTGAGGACTTATACACTTAATGGTAAGGTCCTAGAGAGTGTTGCTGAACAAAGAGACCTTGGAGTGCAGGTTCATAGTTCGTGGAAAGTAGAGTCACAGGGAGAGAGGGTAATGAAGAAGGCATTTGGTATGCTCTCCTTTATTGGTCAGAGCATTCAGTATAGGAGTTGGGAGGTCATGTTACAATGTTAAAAGATTAAATTGTACTATCTCTCTGGACATTAATGTAATGTTAAAGGGTTAAACTGCACTGTCTTCCTCCAAGAAGCTGAACATTCTGGAAGTGGGTGGGGACAGAATTCTGTCTTTCAGACAGCATGCAGGAATTTAGATAACTATCCATTGTAATCCACACTTCATCTGAGCTGCCATTTACTTCTATTCTACTGCTATTATCAAATTAAACTTTCATTCAGTCCCTTCTATTCAGAAATGCTTTCATAGCCATCCCCCAACCAATCAAATTCATTTGTGTGATTATCCCCAGACGCTAGAGTACATCACACCTACATTGTCCGAGGAGGTAGCGGAGCCAGAACATCATTTGCAGGGCCACCCTGAAGCTACGACATATCACACCTACATTATCCTGGGGAATCACGGAGTCAGGAAATAGTTTGCAAAACAATTCCCCAGGATTAGGGCACTTAAGTTTACATTATCTCCAAGGATGACCTCATCCTACCATTGTATCTGGGGTAACGTGGTTATGGTGGGGGCCAGAGTACCTGTGAGCATTACCAACTGACCTTTATAAAGGGGATGTGTTTTCGTTGTTAGGGGCCTCTTTTGACTTGACTTCACATGCCTGTGAAGAGTGTCAAAGGAATCACCTGGCTAGTTCAGGCTTTAATAAATGTTAACTTTTTGCAGCAGTTGGTGTGTGCGAATTGCATCTCGTGTGTGAAACCTCAGGAAAAGAACCTAACAAGGTTGCGGCTGTACAGGACATTAGTTATGCCACTTTTGGAATATTGTGTGCAGTTCTGGTCTCCTTCCTATCAGAAGGATCTTATGAAACTTGAAAGGGTTCAGAAAAGATTTACGGAAAGTGGCTGAATAGGCTAGGGCTGTTTACCCTGGAGCATCAGAAGCTGAGGGGTGACCTTCATTGAGGTTTATAAAATCATGAGGGGCATGGATAGGGTAAATAGACAAAGTCTTTTCCCTGGGGTGGGGGTGTCTAGAACTAGAGGGCCTAGGTTTAGAGTGAGAGGGGAAAGATATAAAAGAGACCTCGGGGCAATTGTTTCATGCAGAGAGTGGTGTGTGTATGGAATGAGCTGCCACAGGAAGTGATGGAGGCTGGTACAATTACAGCATTTAAAAGGCACCTGGATGGGTACATGAATGCGAAAGGTTTAGAGGGCCATGGGCCAAGTGCTGGCAGATGGGACTAGATTAGGTTAGGATATCTGGACGGCATGGACAATTTGGATCAAAGATTCTGTTTCCATGCTGTACATCTCTACAACTCTATGACAATTGACTGACTAACGTGAAACAAAATCGACATAAACCGGTCATTTTCACAAGAAGGTGTTAACGAGTGGTGTGTGCCACCAGGGTCAGTCATGGGCTCTCAATTTTTTATATAAATAACTGGAATGAAGGGATTGAAGGTATGGCTGCTAAATTTGCTAATGAGACAAAGTTATGTGGGAAAGTAAGGGAGGAGAGGACATATGGAGGCTCTCAAGGGACATTGATAGGCTGTGTGTCGGCAAAGATCTGATAAATGGAGCACAATCTGAGAAAATTGCATTTTGGCAGGAAAATAATAACAAAGGAATATCATCAAAATGGTGAGAGATTGCAGAGCTCTGCAATGAGATGCAGTGAGTCCTTGTGCATGGATCACAAAGATTAGTTTGCAGATAATCAAATAATTGTATCGAATATTGTTGTCAATGGCAAGGGTGACTGAAATAGAAAGAAAGGAGGTTGTGCTTTGGTCTCACCAATGTCCTGTATAACTAATCTAGAGTTTTGGTCACCTTATTCAAGGAGCGATGCAAATGCATTATTAGCAGTTCAGATAAAGTTCACTAGGCTAATACTTTGATTAAAAAAGTTTGTCGGACTAGGCTTGTGGCATAGTAGACAGTGAAGAAGATCTTTCTAAGATTATAAAGGGATATTGATCAAATGGATCAATGTGCTGAAAAATGGCTTTTGGAGTTCAATTTGGTTAAATGTGAGGTATTGCATTTTGGTATGACAAACAGGGGCAGGACTTATTCAATTAATGGTCTGCCCTTGGGGAGTGTTGCAGAACAGAGTGACCTAGGGATTCTGGTACATAATTCTTTGAAGTTAGTGTCACATACAGACAGGGTGGTTAAAAAGGCATTTAGCATACTTGCCTTCATTGCTCAGTCCTTTTGAGTATAGGAGTTGGAAAGTCATGTTGAGCTTGTACGGAACTTTGGTCAGACCTTTTTTAGAATACTGTGTCCAGTTCTGGTCATTCAATAATAGGAAAAATATTATTAAGCAACAGAAGGTTCAAAAGAGATTTATGAGGATGTTGCTGGGTATGGGAGGTTTGAGTTGTGAAGAAAAGCTGAATAGGCAAGGACTTTTTTCACTGGAGTGTAGAAGGTTGAGAGGCGACCTGATATAAGTTTGTAAAATAATGAGGGATATAAATAAGGTGAATGGTAGGTGTCTTTTCGATTTGAAGACTTAAGGGCATATTTTTAAAGTGAAAGGAGAAAAATTTGAAAAAAACGGGCAAACGTTTTATTCAGAGGGTGGTTCATTCCCTGTCTGGAATGAACCTTTTGAGGAAGTAGTGGATGCGGACACAGTTACAACATTGAAAAGACACTTAGATAAGTACACAAATAGAAAAGGTTTGGAGGGATATGGGCCTGAAGCAGGCAGGTGAGACTAGTTTAGTTTTGGATTATGGACTGGTTGGACTGCAAGACCTTTTTCCTTGCTGTATGACTCTTTGGAGTTTAGAAGAGTAAGAGGCAACTTAATTAAAGCATAAGATCCTGATAGGTAGATGTGGAAAGTATGTTTCCTCTTGTCAAAGAGTCCTGAACCAGGGGCTGAAAAATAAGCGGTTGCCCATGTAAAATAGATTAAGAATTTCTTTTCCCCATGTGTCGTAAAACTTTGGACTGTCTTCCTATCAAGATAATAGAAGCAGAATTTTTGAATAGTTTAAGACAAAGGCAGGTAGACTCTTGATAAGAAAGGAGGTGAAAGATTCTTGGGGCTGTGTGGGCATATAGAGTAATCAGATCAGCGGTGATCTTACTGAATGGCACAGCAGGTTTGAGGGGAACACAAAGCCATACACTATCCCTTTGTTTGTATTATAGAATCCCTGTGGAAATAATGCATTTGGCCCATTGAGTCAAAATGAAGAGTATCCCACCCTATCTCTGTAACCCTGTATTTCCCTTGGCTAATCCACCTTACCTGCACATCTTTGGATGGGGAGGAAATGTGAGCACCCCAGATGAAACCCATGTAGACAGAGAATGTGTGAACTCCACACAGACAGTTGCTCAAGGGTGGAATCAAATCCAGATCCCTGGCATTGTGAGGCAGCAGTGCTAACCACTGAGCTAATGTGCAGTCTCATGTCATAGAGATGTACAGCACGAAAACAGACCCTTCGGTCCAACCCAATCTAGTCCCACCTGCCAGTACCTGGCCCATATCCCTCCAAACCCTTTCTATTCACATACCCATCCAAATGCTTTTTAAATGTTGCAATTGTACCAGCCTCCACCACTTCCTCTGGCAGCTCATTCCATACACGTACCACCCTCTGCGTGAAAAAGCTGCCCCTTTTATATCTTTCCCCTCTCACCCTAAACCTATGCCCTTAAGTTCTGGACTCCCCGATCCCAGGGAAAAGACTTTGCCTATTTACCCTGTCCATGCCCCTCATAATTTTGTAAACCTCTATAAGGTCACCCCTCAGCCTCCGATGCTCAGAGAAAACAGCCCCAGCCTGTTCAGCCTCTCCCTATCGCTCAAATCCTCCAAACCTGGCAACATCCTTGTAAATCTTTTCTGAACCCTTTCAAGTTTCACAACATCTTTCCGATAGGAAGGAGACCAGAATTGCACACAATATTCCAACAGTGGTCTAACTGTTGGAATATCCTGTACAGCCGCAACATGACCTCCCAACCCCTGTACTCAATACTCTGACCAATAAAGGAAAGCATACCAAATGCCTTCTTCACTATCCTATCTACCTGCGACTCCACTTTCAAGGAGCTATGAACCTGCACTCCAAGATCTCTTTGTTCAGTAACATTCCCCAGGACCTTACCATTAAGTATATAAGTCCTGCTAAGATTTGCTTTCCCAAAATGCAGCACTCGTATTTATCTGAATAAAACTCCATCTGCCACTTCTCAGCCCATTGGCCCATCTGGTCAAGATCCTGTTGTAATCTGAGGTAACCCTCTTCGCTGTCCACTACACCTCCAATTTTGGTGTCATCTGCAAACTTACAAACTGTACCTCTTATGGTCTCATCCGAATAATTTATGTATATGACAAAAAGTAGAGGACCCAGCACTGATCCTTGTGGCACTCCACTGGTCACAGGCCTCCAGTCTGAAAAACAACCCTCCACCACCACCCTCTGTCTTCTACCTTTGAGCCAGTTCTGTATCCAAATGGCTAGTTCTCCCTGTATTCCATGAGATCTAACCTTGCTAATCCATCTCCCATGGGGAAGCTTGTCGAATGCCTTACTGAAGTCCATATAGATCACGTCGACTGCTCTGCCCTCATCAATCTTCTTTTGTTACTTCTTCAAAAAACTCAGTCAAGTTTGTGAGACATGATTTCCCACGCAAAAAGCCGTGTTGACTATCTCCAATCAGTCCTTGCCTTCCCAAATACATGTACATCCTGTCCCTCAGTGTTCATGCCTTCCTGTATAATGTAAGAAAAACAGTACTATTGCTTTCAATTCCTTCACACATCCCAAAAAGCTGCTTGGCCAATATCTTGCTTTTTCTGAAATAGTCTTGCTGTTGCTTAAGCAAAGTGACAGCCGATTTGCATAGAGTAAATAAAATCCCACCAAAGGGGAATAAACTAAGTGATCAGTTAAGCTGATTTGTGCTAGAATGGGGAATAGGCAAGCCTCCAAGAAACCACCTCACTCATATTTGGAAAAAGATCCTACCATATCTTTCATCTACAGCTGAGTACATGGGGTCTTGGTTTCTTGTTCCAGCTGAAAGATTGCAACTCCGAGACTGGCCTGCTCCTCCAGCACTCTCTGGGTTGTGTACTGAAGATCACACTCTGGTAAATGAGCTTTCAATAAGTGAAGCTTGCACCTGATGACTGCAGAGCCAATATAATCACCTTTTGCACAGCACAAAATGTAGGTGGTCTTGCTTCATCTGTGCTTTATGAGCTGATCTTGGTAGAGTGATGGGTGGAATGCTGCAATTTGTTTACATGTCCCATGGTTAAAGTGTGGGAAAATTAGGCAACATTCTGATTCCTGACTACTTCCTTCTGAAAAATGAACACGTGGTTGTTAAATGACCTGTTTTGTCTCTGCTCTGAAGTAATTTGTCTGTGCTGACTTGAAAGGCATAACACAAACTGGAAAGTAATTAAGATCTTAGACTGTATGAGTTACAAATTGGAGTTAAAGTGTATACCTGCCTTAACATCGCAGCTAGGATTCAGGCAAAGGAAGAATAATTACAAAGACTAATAGCAAAAGAACAAAGTTCAGAAAGTTTTGACCCTAATCTTACAAGTGTGCACAATTTCAGAATCTGGTTACCAGCTGATAATCTTTCAAAACTGTTTCAAAATGAATGTTCAGGATGCCCAAATTAAACTTGGCAGACTTGATGGCCTTTTGAAATCCTTTGTTCTCTGCAGTGCATCAATCATTCAAATATACCGGAATACAAGTGCCCTATTGCAAAATAGAATTACAATCTAAGATTATAGGGGTCAGTGTTGAGTCCAAAAGCACCCATTTAAAAGATGGGGTATTAAAAAGAGGTTCTGTTTTCCTTCGACGAGTGCAATGGAGGTTCTTTAGACTGATGCCTCAGCTGAAGGAATTGTCCTTTGAGGAAAGGTGCTGAGATTTTGAACTTTGTTAGAACAATGCAGAGGTCAAGAATAGAAAAGCCAGTGGTAGCAAGAGGAGAATTAATTGATAGGCACCGATAAAAACTTTGTGGACTCAACATTGAGTTGAATAAATATAGCTAATAAACTATGATTCCCTATTTTAAATTTTTTTTTGCTGGTTTGCTTTACCTTCGCCAGCCCCAACCCCATATCTTTAATTTGCTGTTGGACAGCAGCTATGCCTTCAACATAACTTTTGCTTTTTTGTTCTTCCCATTACCACTCTTTTTAGCCTTGCACTATGAAACCTTGTATAATTTCAATCTCTCTGTCCTCTACCATGTCACAAAACTTTTTCCAACCATCCCTCCTTTCACTTGGTCAAAACGTATTATTTTCTAACTTTTCCTATTTCTGACACAAGGTCACAGAGCTGTTTTGTTTTTCTCTAAAGATACTACCTGTCCTGAATTTTTAGCACAACAGTCAAACTGACTTCAGTGCCTCTACAACAAAAGGAAATAAATCAGGAAGGATTCCTGCTCTTGATATTGACTGTCTTATGAGCAAAAATCAGTGATGAGATACAGCTCATAGAGTATCAGCACTCTCAGTCTGACTGCAATCTTGAATATCCAAAAAAAAGTCTTTATTATGCAAATTAATCATCCTTTGAGTAGTTCATCTGGGAACATTTTGATAATTAAAATTTATGTCTACTAAATGATCTTGCATTACATAAGTGTATTTATTTACAGTACTGTAATAAGCTATTCAACCTAAATGGTGTTAGTGTTTATCACCAAATATGTTTCTTCTCCCACCCTTCATATAACCCAATCCACATATCCTTCTATTCATTCCCATTGTGTTAATCTCGCTCTCCCTTGAATACAACTTTCTAGTTTACTCAACTGCTGCTCGTGGAAGTGAGTGAATTCCAAATTTAAACCACACTCTGCATGAATAATTTTCTCATGAATTCCCCATTAGAATTAGTGACGTATTTGTGGTTCCTTGTTCTGCTCTCCATTACAATTGGAATCATTTTGTCTAAGTCTACCTTATCAAATGCTTTTGTAATTCTAAGGATACCAGTCTTCTCACTTCAATGTTTTCTATGGTTGGAATTGAATTCTGATTCTTCATCCTGACATTGTTCTACCAAGCATATTTTGTACCTTTTCCAGTGACTATTTAAAAATTTTATGGCTAGCCAGCCAGTTCTCATCAACAAATATGGTCTAAGCAAGATTCTACAGAATTTTAACATGATTTCTCTGCTTTTCAATTCAATTTTTGTGTCAATGGACCTTGCATTTTTAAAGGCCTTCGAATCCTGACAGTATGGAAGCAGCTCATTCAGCCTGTTGAGTCCATACTGACCCTCCATAGAGCATCCCAACCACACCCTCCCAACTCCTGAAACCCTGTGTTTTCCATGGCTTCTCCAAGTAACCTGAACACTGGGCAATTTAGCTTGGCCAATCCACCTAACCTGCACATCTTTGGACTGTGGGAGGAAACCGGAGCACTTGGAGGAAACCCACAGACACGGGAGAATGTGCAAATTCCATACAGACAGTCACCCAAAAGTAGTATCGAACCCGGGTCCCTGGTGTTGTGAGGCTGCAGTGCTCGCCTTATTAAGCTATATTATTACCCTCATTGTAAAAGAAAGTTTTCAGCAGATTCTTGTGAATGATCTATGCGCATATATCTCTCTTGAAGTATGAATACCAACATTGTGCATACAAAACCATTTGGGGTTTTGGTACACTTCTCCAGTGCTCCAGTCTAATGAACAAGATCAGAGAACGTGGAGTGAGGAGACTAGTTGCGGAATGGATTGTTAGCTGACTTCAGCCAGTGAGCCGAAAGAGGAAGTAAAGGGGCATTAAATTGAAGACAGGAAGTGATGTTGCAGAAGTTTCTCTGCTTTGACAAAATTTGTTGTTGAGTTTGGAGTTAAAATACAATTTCAAATTTGGATGGAAACAAATTTGGGAAATATTCAATAGTGAGAAGGACTACAACAAATTGCGGGAAAATACTGACTTAATTTCAGAATGGCAAAAGAAGTTTGACACAGGTAAGTAAGTGGTAGTACATTTTTGTATGAAGAACATGGTGGCCACTTATTAGTTAAAAGGAGCAAGAATAGAGGAATAGAAGGATCCTGGAGTTCAGATACATCAATCACTAACAGTTGCACCAAAAACAAAACAAACCAAGCATTGGGCTCTGTATTTAGAGAAAAAGGATTTAAGAGTAGAGACATTGTGCTGAGACTATATCAAACCATGATACCACATATGATTCTGGTCACCATATTATAAAGAAGTGAGAGTGCAGCAAAAATTAACAAAAACTTATACCAGGAAAGGACTGTATCTCTTTTGAAAAAAGAAAGGTGGGGTAATTCGATGGAGGTCATTAAAATTATGTAAGATTTTGACTGAGTGCAGACAGAGAAAATATTTCCTTTTGTGGAAAAGATCATAACTAGAGGTCATCAATATAATTTAGTCACAAGAAATCCAATAGGGGAATCAAAAGAAAATTTACCTACCCAGAGAATGATGAGAAAGTGGAGTCCTTACCATAAGGAACATAGATGCATTTAAGGGGAAGCCAGGAAAGCTGAGCTTTAGATAAGGAAAAATGGGAGGAGGCTCAATTAGAGTACACATACAGGTTAGCTAAATGGCCTGATTTGGTGCATTATACTGTGTCATCTATCATAGGTAATCCTTGGTAAAAGCCATTCATTGTCCAATCTGATTATTCTAACGTTTGGCCTCTTGTCAATCTCCTTTTAGTTGTACTGGGATTGAAGTAAACTCCAACTCTTAACCAACTCCAATTGTATCCATTCTTTTCCGGCTCTCCAACTAGTCCTTCAATTGCCTTAAAATCCTGGTTTTCCAATGCACAGAAAGCTGACATGCCTCTATTTTATTTTGAATGACCTATATCTATGATGATTCCTCTGGACAAGCAATATTTCCATAGTGTTTGTGATATCAAATTTTCCTTCAGGTTTTGTTTTAATTCCAGATTTTTATTCCCAGAGCTTCCAGCATTTAGGTAAAGACACTGCAAACAAAATGATCCCTGTACATGTTTCAAATATGAAAATGTATTGCTGGAAAAGCGCAGCAGGTCAGGCAGCATCCAAGGGACAGGAGAATCGACGTTTCGGGCATGAGCCCTTCTTCAGGATTCCTGAAGTAGGGCTCATGCCCGAAACGTCGATTCTCCTGCTCCTTGGATGCTGCCTGACCTGCTGCGCTTTTCCAGCAACACATTTTCAGCTTTGATCTCCAGGATCTGCAGTCCACACTTTCTCCATGTTTCAAATATACCAGGATTGAGAGTGCAAATCACCAAACTGCATACAACCAGCTAAAGATTTGATATTATTGTCACATGTACTTAGGTACACTGAAAACTTTTGTTTTTATGTGCAGTAGAGGCAGATCATACTGTACAAAGATCATACGGTAATAGAACAGAGCGAGAGATACCAAGCTATGGTTGCAAAGAAGGTGCACAACAAGGAAGATCAACATTAGATTTGAAATTTGAGAGATCCATTCGGAAATCTAATAACAGCAAGGAAGAAGCTTTTCTTGAACCAGTTGGTATGTGTATTTAAGCCTTCGTATCTTCTGCCTGGCAGAAGAAGATGTACTCGGTTATAACCAGGGTTGGAGGAGTCTTTGATGTTGGCTGCCTTACTTTATTATCCAGTTTTACTATTCAGACTTGTAATTTGATCAATCTATTTGTCCTCCTCTACTACTGTCCCCTTACTCTTAACTTGGGATCTTATCCCTATGGATTTTATTTATTGCACCTATAATTAGTTCTCTTCTCCTATGTCCTTTGCTCAGTCTTGATTCTAATTTCCATATTATTCACTGAATGTCTCACAGCTGTCCTGTTTAGATTCAGCCCATCATTCTTCTGCTAAAGAGATGATGGGGAGTCAGTAAAACTCCCCACCATTCAACAAATCCTCCAGCTCCACATAAGAATAACTTGCATGAAGTGAAAGGGTGGGGAATCTATGACCCTGTCGCAGTCAGCTCTTCTAAGAAAGGAGTGGGCAGAGAGAAGTTTTATTTAAATTGTCACATAAATAGGCCAGTTATTGTTTGACTTGATAATGCACTTCTTGCAAGTAATGATGTGTCTCATGTAGAACAGATGTCTCTGTGGTTTCCTGTCAAACAGCTCAACATGCCCATATCCAGTAAGATGCATGTATCGGACATCAGGACATACTGGATGGCATGGTGGCTCAGTGGTTAGCACTGCAGCCTCACAGCGTCAGGAAACACGATTCCACTCTCAGTCTGTATGGAGTTTGCACATTCTCCCCATGTCTGTGTGGCTTTCCTCCCACAGTCCAAAGATGTACAAGTTAGATGGAATTGGCCATGTTAAATTGCCCTTAGTATCCAGGAAAAGGTGCAGGCTTGGTGGATTAGCCATGGGAAATGCAAGGTTACAGGGATAAGGTAAGAGTTGGGTCATGGTAGGATGGTCTTAGGATCCCACCACTGTCGGGATTCTATGATACTGAAGGACTGCTGCATTGACAGAAGAGATGAGTTGTCAGCCTGGACAAGACATTGGAAAGTTCTGTGGCAGCAATGATTTTAATGCAGAAGTTGGCGTGACCTGTCTGACTGGGTTTGACAGTGAGCAGAAAGGAGACAATGACTGGTGAGCAAGGTGCTGAACCTATGTTGCTAGACTCAATTTGCCCCACTTAAATAAATGAACAGTGACAGATTGCCAACTTCCTGACAACTTAACCTCACCAACCTGACTATAAACTGACTGCAGCTAGCAAACCGTGTCAGCACACCTGCCCCAGAGTTAGTGCACCGATCTCTGGTTGCTCCCTTTAAATCAGTGGTAGGGATTTGAGCTATTTTTAAAATAGTACTGTTATTACAAGCATTGTTGTTAGTCCCAAATATTTATCGTCAAAATAAACTTATGTTCCAGTGAAAAGTTTCAATCACATTCTGCAATGCCAGACCTCTGATCAAAAGAGGAAATGATCCAACCGATCAGCTACCCACAGGAAGAGACCTTCTTTAGTAAATGTAACGTTGCATTACAAATTAGATTGCGTGCTTCAGTGGCATCATTGACGTGAATTGTTTGCATTGTCTTTTCTGCCCGTTTCAAAGTGAAATACAACGGGAGAGAATTTGCAGTTGCTGTTTTGTTGGCAATTACTCTATCACCTCAATATCAGAAATACACATTCTTCATCTGACTGCTAGGAGCCAGCAACCCTGTAGCTAATCACTGATTCTGCTGCGAAGCCGTGTGTGGTATGTACCATGCTTGTTGGTTACAATCTCTGTTTTATGTCATTTGGTGAACCAATTTGAACAAAAAGGCTAGCTTGCAGTAAACGATGACCACAAATCTTTTGCAAGCTGTTTCTTTACTGAAACTGTACTAAAGAAGTACTTTCTTGTGTTTTCTCTTGTGGTGGGATTTAAACTAAAGGCTGGGGGAAAGGGTTATGACTCCTTGAATTAAATATTGAGAAACGAAAGAACAAGCTCTACTGCGCAACAAGGCTGCAAAAGAAAACTAAAACACCAGATGAAGGAAGGAATTGTGCTTACATAATTCCAAACTGTAATTTAAAGTCAGCAGATTGGGAAAGACTGAAGAGTTTAGCAGCAAGACAGTTTTATGCTGCTGGGAAAATAATTGACCTAAAAAGATGGTTCAATGGGCCTCTGTGTCAGGTACCCTTTCAAATCCCTCCCAATTCTCAAACAGGTTACTGTACATTATTCAGTCAACTGGTGCTTCAGCTGAAGTACTGATGCCCTCGTTTCGCTAGTCAGTTCTTATCCCCAAAATGATCTGCTTTTATTTTTAGTCTTTTGTATTTAGAATTAAGTAACTGAACTTAAAATTTTGTGACATCCTCTGAAGCAATGTCATTTGGGAAAAAAACAATCCTGTTTTGTGCAGTTGCGCTGACTTAGCAGCCCAGAAGTGTAAAATTTAAGAAATATCAACACAGACTTTACAAATCAGACCCTTTACGGCAATTTGTGAAATATTCTGCCTAATCCATTTGGGTGAGGTAACCAAGATACGGCTGACTGTTGGCTTGGTTGGTCGTCCAGAGTGCTGTACTTCAAGGTGGGCAGCACCATTCCTGTCGAATTTTCAGGGAAGTGGAATTTGGTGGAGAGTAGCAGCACATGATGTTTAATGAGAAGGACATAAAATGAAAGCAGGGCTGTATATATGGAGCCATCATTTACCAACTACCAAGCAAAATTGTGACAGTGGAAGTGAGAAAGTTGCTCAGTGTCTGATGACTGTGTCATGGAAAGTGTGATTTGTTACTGATAGTACGTGAGAATCTTTAAATAGAAATGTACTATTGCTGCAATCTGGTTGCTAGCTCAATAAACCAAATCCTGTAATGTTTTGCCAGAATTAATTGGGTTTCCATTTTTTATTCATTTGGGCATTGCTGGCTGAACCCACATTTATTACCCATCCCTAGTTGCTCTTGACAAGGTGTTGGTGAGCTGCCTTCATGAGCCTCTGCAAGCCATATAATGCAGGTTCACATAGTTGGCAACAGAGTTCCAGGATTTTACTCCAGAGGCAATGAAGAAACAGTGATATATTTCCTTAGAGACGGTGGTGGTCAGGGATTTAGAAGCCACTGTTGAAGAAGTCTTGGAAAGTTTCTACAGTGTACTTTGTAGATGATATACATTGTTACTACTGAGTATCGGTGGTGGAGGGAGTGGATGTGGTGCCAACCAAGTGGGCTATCAAGTTCTTGAGTATTGTTGGAGCTGCACCCATCCAGGCAAGTGGGGAGTATTCCATCACACTCCTGACTTGTGCCTTGTAAATGGTGAACAGGCGTTGGTGTGCCACTCACTGCAGGAATCCTAGTCTTTTACCTGATCTTGTAGCAATAATACTTATATGGAAAATCCAGTTCATTTTCTGGAGAATTTTAAATTTCAAAAACATACTTTATCCATTAAAAAAAATCTTAATCTCAAATGCAGTTTGGTTTTGTACACTAACATACCAAGAAAACAAACATTGATTCTATTCAAACAAACCAGAGACATCTCTTACATATTCAAGACTGTATTTACGTGCATTTGAGGCACTAGGAGGGTCAGATAACTTCACGCAGCAATGTGTGGATAGTGGAGGATTCAGTGATGGTTATACCACAGAATGTTAACAGACGATGGTTGGATTCTTCCTTGTTGGAGATGATTATTGCCTGATACTTGATAAAAAGAGGACTAAGTACAAGGAGCTTTCTTGCCATCTTTTCTAACATTAGTCTAATTAATCTTGTTAATGAAATGAGAAATGTTCTACTCCACATCACACTATGCTATACTTGGTGAAAAAGTGATTTGGAGGATTGCAAGATTCTGACATGAATTCCATGTTTGTTTGTTAATATTTTTATATGAACGCTTAATGTTATAGTATGTGACAATCTTTAAATAGTGATGCACTTTTGCTGCAATCTGGTGAAACATTTCTCAAAGTGCAGCCGGAAATGAAACATTATTTTTTTTCCTCCCAGATATATGGCGACATACATAGCTTAGAGTCTTAGTCATTGAGATCTACACCACAGAAAAAGGCCCTTCAGCCCCCAGAGTCTGTGCTGGTCAAAAACAACCACCTATTAATCCCTTTTTCCAGTTCTTGGCCTGTAGCATTGTTTGTCCAGACACACAGAACATCCATGGGGATGCAATTTACACTCCAATATGCTAATATTTTCATGCAGCAGTTCGAGCAAGACTTCTTTGCTTTGCAGGACATCCAACCAAATCTATACACTAGATACACTGATAATATTTTCTTCCTTTGGACTCATAGCGAGGAATCACTGAAACAACTTCACAGTGATATCAACAAGTTTCATCTCACCACCAGACTTACCCTGGACTACACTTCAGAATCAGTCTCATTCTTGAACACACACATCTCCATCAAAGATGGATACCTCGGTACCTCACTCTACCACAACCCTGCGGATAACCTCATAATGCTGTACTTCTCTAGCTTAAATATATTAAAGAAGCCCTCCCCTATGGACAAGCCCTGTGTATGCACAGGATCTGCTCTGATGAGGAGAAACATGAAAGGCACCTTAAGGTTTTGAAGGATATCTTGATGAGAAAAGGATGTGATACTCAACTCATTGATCGCCAGTTCCAACATGCCACAGCAAAAAACCGCAACAACCTCCTCAGAAGACAGACGCAGGATACGACTGATAGAGTATTCTTCATCATCCAGGAGTTCCCAAAGCAGAGAAACTAACCCATGTTCTTCGTAACCTTCAACATGGCATCGATGACAATGAACATCTCACCAAGACCATCCCTATGCCTCCATTTCTCACCTTCAAACAACCACCAAATCCTAAACAAGCCATTGTTTACAGCAAACTACCCAACCTCCAGGACAACATCGACCACAACACCACACAATCCTGTCATGGCAACCTCTGCAAAACATGTCAGATCATTGCCATGGATGCTATCATCACATGTGGGAATACCACCCAGCAGCAGATACTCATGTGACTCAGCCAGTGTTGCCTATCTCATATGCTGCGGACAATAATGCCCCAAGGCATGGTTTATTGGCGAGACCAAGCAGGTACTATGACAATGGATGAATGGACACAGTGCAACAATTGCTAGACAAGAACGTTTCCTCTCGGTCAGGCAACATTTCAGGGGTTAAGGGCATTCAGCCTCCAATCTTTGGATAAGCATCCTCCAAGGCAGCCTTCGAGATACACAACAAAGTAGAATTGCTGAGCAGAAACTGATAACCAAGTTCCGTCCCACAAAGACGGCCTCAACCGTGATCTTGGGTTCATGTCGCGCTACCTGTGACTCCACCATACTTCTGTATCTGTAAAATCTTCCTTACTGTCCTTTTGACACCATCACCTTGATAAATTGTTATAACCGCTCTACCTTAAGTAATTCAAAACTATATATAAACTAATTATTATTTAGATTAGACCCTCGGCATGCGACTCTAATATCGCTCATGTTATTTTCAGACATTTAGTTTGTCTCCAGCAACACCTTATTTTTATTTTTTTCTAAATATCTCTCTGCCTCATTTAATTGGATTAAGGGTCATACCTTCACTGGTCATTCAGCCTGTTGACACTTTACTCACCGTCTAACACACTTGGCCATCCGCAGAACCATATTATCTGACAGTCCACTCACACCAATTCTATGATCTTATGATCTCTCTGCCCCCCCCACCTCCTCTTGAGTCTTCTGCCTATAGACTCTGTGTCTGCATGCTGTTCTTTCTCACTGCACCTGACAAAGGAGCAGCACTCCAAAAGCATGTGATTACAAATAACCTTTTGGACTATAACCTGGTGTCATGTGACTTCTGACTGTGTCCACTCCAGTCCAACACCAGCACCTCCACATCATTGTAGCATTGCATGCCTTGTCATCACAAGTGTCGCTTCTCTGGTCAAAGTGAGCTAAAGAAAATAATCATTTATCACTACTTCTTAATCTGATATGGCAGGATGGGTAGAGTGGAGCATAAACATCGGCTTGGGCTATTTAGGTCAAATGATCTGTTCTGTCGCATAGTCTAACTAACCCTAAGTCAAACTCAAAGTCTATTGCAGCTACCAGCAAGGTTTTTGAGTCCAAGATTGGGTCTGCCATCTAAAACCGATAGAGATGGCACCCAGGTTGATGCCAAGCTGTTGCCATATTCTGAGAGGATGCAAGGAGGACCCAAGTGTGACTCTGCTTTCTCTCATTTCCACTCCCAGCTCTCAGATAAGAGATGTTGATGTTGATTCATGCCTTCCTGCATTGATCCGAAGCCAAGACAAGTGGGGCATACACTTGTTCTGTAATAGCTAAGTCAATTCCCCTGGAACTGTCTTGTTGTTTGCTATAATTCTGCAATTACATATTTGATGGAAGTTATGGTTAATGGGATTTCCACCAAAGATACGGCCTTGCGTCTTACCATCAATAACTCTTTAAGAATTTTCTTTTCCTACACTTGTGTCCTGGAGATGAAGGTGTGCATTAAGCAATTTTGTACAGTGACAGTGAGAAAAGCTGATATCCAAGATCCGGTAAAACAGACTTCCCACAGTGTAATTCTAAGACCATTCTTGTAGCCCTATCACTGGCTTTGTTAGTGCTCTATTTATTTCTTGGTGTGCACATTATCAGCTGGAAAGTGGCTGGCCTGCTCCCATCCCCATGTCATTTCATGAGAAAATAGTAAGTCGTGTGCCAACAACATTTTGTGTGAAGGTTTATCGTCTACCATTTCCAGCTTGTCACCACTTGTTTTTTATTTGCAGGTTTGCTTTAGATAATTTTCCTTTTCCACATTTTTTTTAGATTAGATTACTTACAGATTAGATTAGATTACTTCAGCCCAACAAGTCCACACCGACCCGCTGAAGCACAACCCACCCATTCCCCTACATTTACCCCTTTTACCTAACACTACGGGCAATTTAGCATGGCCAATTCACCTAACCTGCACATCTTTTGGACTGTGGGAGGAAACCGGAGCACCCGGAGGAAACCCACGCAGACACGGGGAGAACGTGCAAACTCCACACAGTCAGTCGCCTGAGTCGGGAATTGAACCCGGGTCTCTGGCGCTGTGAGGCAGCAGTGCTAACCACTGTGCCACCGTGCCGCCCACAATAGTATTTTCATCCCTGCAAAAGGTCACCCCTGAAATATTTTACTTCTCACTTTGTGATGCAATCTTGCACTTTTTTGAATGACCTGTAAAACTTGGTAATCATCACAGTAGTGGCGGCACGGTGGCACAGTGGTTAGCACTGCTGCCTCACAGCGCCAGAGACCAGGGTTCATTTCCCGCCTCAGGCGACTGACTGTGTGGAGTTTGCACGTTCTCCCCGTGTCTGCGTGGGTTTCCTCCGGGTGCTCCGGTTTCCTCCCACAGTGACAAAGATGTGCAGGTCAGGTGAATTGGCCATACTAAATTGCCCGTAGTGTTAGGTAAGGGGTAAATGTAGGGGTATGGGTGGGTTTCGCTTCGGCGGGTCAGTGTGGACTTGTTGGGCCGAAGGGCCTGTTTCCACACTGTAATCTAATCTAATCTTATTGTAATAATAGAATGCTCAGAACTTCTCATTATAGCTTTCACTGACTTGTATCTGATTGCTTTGGTCTGCAGTTCAACTCCGTATTGATTTTGTTGATTGCTATTTTTCATTAGTTAGATGTGTAGTACGTCAGGCCCATTATGTCACTTTTTAACTCCATATTTATCTATTTGAACATTGTTTCTTGAGTAGCCTCGTGCTTAATTTTCTTGTCTATGTACAGTTATTTGCATTTGACTACTATAAATTGCAGTTACCATTGATCTGCCCACATACATATGTAAGTGGGATAGAAGGTAGTGAAAGTCAGAGAAAAGTGAAATGTACGACATTGTTTCAAATTAAAACTTATCCTTGGAACTAGCAGGTGTTAGTTGAAACTGATAATTAAACTTGATTAAGATGAGTAGCAGCATGTTCTTTATATTCAAGTACAGAAAAAGGATATCTGTATAAAATATTGGCCTTAAAAACCCTGGAAGTGTTAAGAGATCAGATCCTCTTCCAGGCTGGACAAACAAAAGTGGAGCATTTGGCCTTCCTTAACTTGGGAACATGGAGGCTCTATCAGAAAATAAACCCTTAAAGTTGCCGATAACTTGCATAATGCCTGGATTAGGAATTCTGGATCTTCTTGGGGGATAGAATGCCTTGAGCATATGGAATAGAACCTGTGTATGATGTATGCTCGAAGTTATATAGAAATGGAAGTTAATTTTAATATGTGCATGTGGGAGTGTGTCTGTGTATCTGTGAGAGAGTGTTCTAAGAGTGATCATATTGAAATATATATAATTCTAAGAGGGTTTGACAGGGTACACAAGTCAAGGTGAATAAGTCCCAGCTTCTCCAAACTGCTTATCATAATAGGGGCAGATGTAGTAGTAACGGTGGTTGATAGAGACTCCAAACCTAGGTTCAGAGCTCAAAACTCTATTATTGTTAGGGGCAGGATGGAGAGCACTGAAAGTATGACAAAGAGAATGCACTGTGACTAAGACCCAAATATTTCCAGCATTTTTGTTTTTATTTCGGTATACTATATGAGTTGGCTTTGTATTTTGAATCTAGTATTGGATTGCATTTAATAATAAATGAGACAAGTTGTCATTCAGCGATGAGGTTTTTTTTGTGACTGAGTCATTGATCTGAGGATACGATTCTCAATTCAGGGCATGGGTTGAACTAGTACTCGAGAGATCCTGAGTTCCAATCCTCTACAAGACCTGATTGTTGCTCAATTGAGGTGTTCTAAAGGATTTTGGATGATTATTTGGGTAAAAATAATGTGCAAGGTTGTGGGGAGAAAGCAGGAGATTAACACCAGGTAATGATGCCCATTTAATGAGCCAGCACAGGCATAATGGGCCAAATTGCCTCCATGTGTACTGTAGCAGGTCTGTCATTCTGAAACAACGTTTCCCCTCAATGTGTAATATAGAATTAGGGACACAATTTTAAAAATAAGAGGGCTTATATTAAGGTCAAGATGAGAAGAACTTGTTTTTTCAATGGGTTATTAATCTTTCAAATTGTCTTCCACACAGAGCAGTGAAGGTTAAATCATTCAAGATATTCCAGGTTGCGTTAAAAAGATTTTTGATCTGTTGGCAAGTCAAGGGTTACATGGTCAGAAAGGAAAGTGGAGTTAAAGCTATAGATCAGTCGCAATGTCTTTGAATGGCAGAAACAAGCTTGATGGGTCAAATGGTATACTGTTGCTCTTATTTCTTGTGATCTTATAATGTCATCTGTGGGTGAGTATTGGTAATTGGCTGACTTTATGGATATATTTGTGCCAATGGATGTGTGTGTATGCTAAGTGACTTCCATGTATCTGCTGACCTTGGTCTTCTAGATGGCAGTAGTGGAAGATACTGTCTGAGGAACATTGGTCAATTTCTGCAGTGCATTAATGGATGGGTCACATTGTTGCTGCTGAGCATCAGTGAGGGATGGACTGAATATTTATTTTTGGATGTTGAACCAATAAAAGCCAGCTGACATCGATAGTGTCAAGTGTCATGAGTGTTATTGGAACTGCATCCATCCAGGCAAGTAAGGAGCATTCCAACATAATCCTGACTTGTGCCTTGTAAATGGTGGGCAGACGTTTGGGAGCCAGGGAGGTGAGTTACCCACAGCAGGATTTCTAGCCTCTGACCTGCTCTTGTCGCTATAATATTTATCTGATTAGTCCAACTCAGTTTCTGATCAATGGTAGCCTCTAGGATGTTGATAGTAGGAGATTCAATGATGTTAATATCACTGGATGTCAAGGGGCTAGGGTTAGGTTCTCCCTTGTTGGAGATGGCCATTGCCTGGCACTTTGTGGCACAAATGTTACTTACCACTTGTCAAAGCCTGTATATTGTCCAGGTTTTGTGGCATTTTTACATGGATTGTTTCAGTATCTGAGGAGTTGCAAATGGTGCTGAACATTGTGCAATCATCAATGAACATGCCCACTTCTGACCTTGAGATGAAGGGAAGGTCATTGATGAAGCAGCTGAAGATGGTTGTGTGTAAGTTCAAGACCTACTTGCTCCAGATATGTCTATTCACATCTCTCTGAACAGGCTGATTAGAAAATATCTATCCTCAGGAAATCCTGCAGTCCTGGATCTGAGATGAGCAACTTCCAACAACAATATCCTCCTTTGTGTTACACATGATCCCAACCTGTGGAGAGTTTTCTTGCTGATTCCCATTGACTCTAGTTTTGCTAGGGTTCCTTGATGCCTTACTTTATAGTTGGCCATTAAGAAACAACCACAATGCTGTGGGTCTGGACCATGTTGGCTAGAGCAAGCAAGGAAGGCAGAATTTCCTTCCCTAAAAGACATTAGTGAACGAGATGGGTTTCAAAGACATTTGATAATGGTTTCACGTTCATTATTTTTAATTCCAGATTTTTTTGAAGTCGCATTTCACCATCCACCAGCACATTGCTTGGGTCCTTGGATTATTAGACCAGCAACAATGGCACGATGTCCTAGCCCTTTGTTGGGGATTTTACATGGATGGGTTTGTGTGCATCTGGACTGTATGTATGTATGAATAAATGCATGTGTCAGGACATGAGGGCGTTTTGAGTCAGAATTCAGCCAG
This sequence comes from Chiloscyllium plagiosum, assembly GCF_004010195.1. NCBI lineage: Eukaryota > Metazoa > Chordata > Chondrichthyes > Orectolobiformes > Hemiscylliidae > Chiloscyllium > Chiloscyllium plagiosum. The sequence goes on from NC_057740.1 coordinate 13,969,441, forward strand.
TTCCTGAGTACTTCCTGCTTTGTAACTAGTTCCTGACTTGGTGACCGAAACAAGCTGAGACAGACTACTAGCAGAAGACGTGTGAAATATGGCAGATTAATTTGGCATTATTGCTGCATAGCTGTAAGATCCTGAAGCCTCAGCTTGTTGGAGTTTGTAAGTACTGTTTTCAACTTTTATCTTGTGTCAGACAAGCAGGTATAAAGAGTACAAAGCAAAGCACAGAAACAGCAGTCAACATGTGTTCCAAACCACAAGAGCGAGAAAACCTCTGCAGCTGCTTTTGCACTCCAACTCCTGCAAACTCAAATATCATCTAAAGGCAAAGATTTTGCAAAAGTAAATTAGGAAGCTGATTCTGTGTTTCATCAGTTTGTAACCACCATCTACTTATTCCTGGATGTTTTTCCCCTTCTTTTGCTCTTAATGTGCTATAAATCCAGACATTCTCCAATACCACACTATTGTGTTTTGTTGCTCTGAGAGAAAGGCAGACGTGTGTTTATGAGACGTATTCGCTAATATCATGTCAGAAATGCAGCAGCTAAATTGGACACAGCAAGGCTCTGCAAACAACAATGATAAAAATAAATCATCTGTTTATTTTTAGTGTTATTGGTTGGGAAATTAATATTAGTTAGTCAGGATATGGGGAAAGCAATAAAGATCTTTTGCCAAGAAGTAAAACAGAGCCTAGGCTTATCATCTCATCTAGACATCCACTTGTCTTACTATCTCGGCACTGTGGAGGTGCTGGTGTTGGATTGGGGTGGACAAAGTTAAAAATCACCAGTTTATAATCCAACTGGTTTATTTGGAAGTATAAGCTTTCTGAGCGCTGCTCCTTCATCAGGTAGTTAGTGGCAGGATCATAGGTCACAGAATTTATAGTAAAAGATCAAAGTGTCATAAACTGATGTAATGTTTTGAACAAACTTAGATTGCTGCTAAGTCTTTAATCACTAAGAATGGGTTGCAGGTTTCGATTCATTAAAATGTAAATCCTAGAACTACTTTGGAGTCACAGTCCCGAGATAACTTCAGGTTTTTTATTTAAAAAAAGGTGATATCTCAGTTCAGACAATGTGTGAGGTTAGAGTCTGTCTGTATTCCAAGCTTGAGTTAGACTGGTTCTCTGTCCAAAGTAGGAATTTATAAAATGTTACATATGCTGATTGCCTACAGGTTTTTGAACAAAATAGAATGTAACTGTAAATACTAATCTGCAAATGCAAATTCACCCCATAGACTTATATGTGTGTGTGCTTGCATGTGAGGGAATGAGACAGTATGTGTTTGTGTGTGCATGCTTGAATGGGCATGAGTGTAATGGAGTATTTGCCTGTGAGAGGGTGTGAGTGTGTGTATCTGAGAGAGAGTGTGTATATAAGAGAGGGTCTGCATGAACGTGAGAGTATGATTGTGTGTGAAAGTGTGTGTGTGTGTGAGTGTAAACGGCAGTGGGGTCACCTGTAGTGTGACATGAACCCAAGATCCTGGTTGAGGCCATCCTCATGCGTATGGAACTTGGCTATCAGCCTCTGCTCAGCAACTCTACATTGTCCACCTAGGAGGCTAGTCACCTGAAGGTCTGAGGCCGAATATCTTTGAGTGCTGAAGTGTTCCTCAACTGGTGAGGGAACATCCTGTCTGGCAATTGTTGTGCGGTGTCCATTCAGTGTTGGACTATAACCTGCTGTTGTGTGATTTTTAACTATCTCAGCACCACACTGGAAGTGTCATGAAGTGTCAATCTATGGAATTGATTTTAATCCAGACTTTCCAAAGAAAGTAAGCTACAAAGAGTACACAACAAATACTTGAAAGGGATATTGTTTGGTCAATTGAATGCATAAAAATGTGGCAGATGGAATATAATGTGGAGAAATGTGAGGTTATCCACCCTGACAGAGAAACAGAAAAATAGAACTTTCTTTTAGGTGGTGAAGGACCAGGAAATGTTGGTATTCAGAGGATCCGAGTGTCTTTCGGCAGAAATCACAGTAAGGTAACATACAGACACAGTGAGCAATTAAAAAAGGAATGATACTGTTAAAATTCTGATAATTCTGACAGGAGGAGGAATGATAATCAGAAATTTAGTGGTTTGAGGCACCTTTGTATACGACAGCTCAATATCTTCTTAAAAAATGACATTTGCATAGTAACCCTGACTTGTTCAGTCCACCATTAACAGCTTGATTATCCATTCTATTATTGGTGATTGAGAGTATTTCTAAGTACAGGTTGTAAATCCCTAATTTGGCAGCCTAGGGACCAGGCCTTTGCCAGACGAGAAATTTTGACAGACCATGGAAGGTCACATGTCAGGTTCAAGATAGGTCCTGAAGGTGTCGACTTGCATGAAGGCATTTCCCGGTTCTGATGGTGAACCTCAATAGACAATTCAATTGTGGAGTTATTGTACTTCTGCAGTACAAGCTCTGAAATGAAACTTCTTCACTTTCAGACACTGCAAACACTGGCTTGGTGCTCTTTAAAATTCGCTTATAATTCTTAAATGCAGGGAACTGCACAGGTTGGAGGGGGAATCTCTGCTTGCTCTGCTTTATTCTGTCTTTGCATCAGTTAAATGCCTGGAAATGTTACTGGCTGCATGAAAAAAAAGCCCTCTTCTTCCAGAGAACGGGACAGTTTTTCACAAAACAGGAAATAGGGGGTACCAGACCACAGAGGTAATGGACCAGCAAGTGCAGACTACAGAGTTACTACTTATATTCCATATCCAGGAAAATTACTGCAATATCTAAATTCCAGCAGCATGATTGAACAGTAAAGACTCCTAATTGTGTGATTACATAATTGAAATCCAGTCCTGTTCTATAGAAATCAGCATCGTCCTGATTGAAGGTATGCAGATCCTCCCATTAGAAGCATCTCTCCTGTTTTATAATCCCTTGCTTGACACTGCTTGCTATTTTAATTTGCTACAAGTACTATACTATCCTCAAAATTGCTTCTTCATTTTACAAAATGATAGTGGCTATTCCTCAGAAAGAATTGAACTGTGGAAAGCAACTTCTGACTTTAAATTTAGCATCTTTCACCCTTCCTTTTGAGTTCGTTTAGAGTCATAGAGTCATAGAGATGTACAGCACAGAAACAGACCCTTCGGTCCAACTCGTCCATGCCGACCAGATATCCCAACCTAATCTAGTCCCACCTGCCAGCACTGGGCCCATATCCCTCCAAATCTTTCCTATTCATATACCCATCCAGATGCCTTTTAAATGTTGCAATTGTACCAGCCTCCACCACTTCCTCTGGCAGCTCATTCCATACACGTCCCACCCTCTGCGTGAAAATGTTGCCCCTTAGGTCTCTTTTCTATCTTTCCCCTCTCATCCTAAACCTATGCCCTTTAGTTCTGGTCTCCCCAACCCCAGGGAAGAGGCTTTGTCTATTTATCCTATCCATGCCCCTCGTGATTTTATAAACCTCTATAAGGTCACCCCTCAGCCTCCAATGCTCCAGGGAAAACAGCCCTAGCCAATTCAACGTCTCTCTCTAGCTCAAAGCCTCCAACCCTGGCAACATCCTTGTAAATCTTTTCTGAACCCTTTCAAGTTTCAAATCTTTCCGTTACTGCAGACTAGGCCTGTTAGGGAGCGACTTTGGTAATTGTCCTGTCATAATTTTGGTGAAAGATCATTGGAACTCCCCAAGCAAACCAGAAACAAAGGTTCCCTCAAAACCAGTCACAGGATCTTCTCAAGGGAAATTCCTGCTAATATAAGTATAACGTGACTCTGATCTGTGGTGCAGTGGGTAACATCCCTGCCTTTGAGCTAGAAGCTCCAATTTCAAGTCCTACTCTGTCACTGTTGGCCAAGGAAGATGCCTTCATAACTCTGTCAAAAGAGTGGAGTATCAACGTGTAAATCTTTTGAAAGCTCAAGTAGCAGACAGTAAGAGCCAGGGATCAAAAGAAAATTAGAAGCTCCAGCATCTTTAGCCATAGCTCCAGACCTTGTTCTTTGTTCTTTGCAATTCCAGAGCTTGGGGTCTATGCTATGGAAAGCATGACCACCAATGGTGGAAGATTTGAACTTGGGAATGCTCAAGATGTCAAAATTAGAGAGGTGAAGATACCTCAGGGGATTGTGAGATGATATAATGCAAAGAATGCAAATTGGCAAATGGAGATATGGATAAACAGTAATACGCACGCCAACCTGTGGTTGAATATCATGCAAGCCAAAGGAATGAGTCAAACTATCTATATAGTAATTTACTCAATTGCACCTCCTCACTTGAAGTTATGGATAAATATGTTGACACAGTGTGTAGTTTCCATGCTCTCCAACGGGATTCATGGTGAAGAGGCCAGAGAGCAATCAGTAAACCATTGTCTCATAAATGGTGAGTCTCAGTGCTATGGGATACACGCATAGGATGATCAAGAAACTTCATTGCAATCCTACAACTGCTTCATGATTGTACGGCTACATATATATTAAATGGGATAGACATCTTCAAACCTCAGAGTCATTAAGATGTACAGCATGGAAACAGACCATTCGGTCCAACCCGTCCATGCCGACCAGATATCCCAGCCCAATCTAGTCCCACCTGCTAGCACCAGGCCCATATCCCTCCAAACCCTTCCTATTCATATACCCATCCAAATGCCTTTTAAATGTTGCAATTGTTCCAGCCTCCATCACATCCTCTGGCAACTCATTCTGTACATGTACTACACTGTGTGAAAAAGTTGCCCCTTATTTCTCTTTTGTATCTTTACCCTCTCACCCTAAACCTATGCCCTCTAGTTCTGGACTCCCCGATCCCAGGGAAAATACTTTGTCTATTTATCCTATCCATGCCCCTCATAATTTTGTAAACCTCTATAAGGTCACCTCTCAGCCCCAGCCTGTTCAGCCTCTCCCTGTCGCTCAAATCCTCCAACCCTGGCAACATCCTTGTAAATCTTTTCTGAACCCTTTCAATTTTCACAACATCTTTCCAGTAGGAAGGAGACCAGAATCGCACGCAATATTCCAACAGTGGCCTAACCAATGTCCTGTACAGCTGCAACATGACCTCCCAACTCGTGTACTCAATACTCTGACCAATAAAGGAAAGCATACCAAACACCTTCTTCACTATCCTATCTCCCTGCGACTCCACTTTCAAGGAGCTATGAAGCTGCACTCCAAGGTCTCTTTGTTCAGCAACACTCCCTAGGACCTTACCATTAAGTGTATAAGTCCTGCTAAGATTTGCTTTCCCAAAATGCAGCACCTCACATTTATCTGAATAAAACTCCATCTGCCACTTCTCATTGGCCCATCTGGTCTAGATCCTGTTATAATCTGAGGTAAACCTCTTCGCTGTCCACTACACCTCCAATTTTGGTGTCATCTGCAAACTTAGTAACTGTACCTCTTATGCTCGCATCCAAATCATTTATGTAAATGACAAAAAGTAGAGGACCAAACACCGATCCTTGTGGCATTCCACTGGTCACAGGCCTCCAGTCTGAAAAACAACCCTCCTCCACCATCACCTTCTGTCTTCTGCCTTTGAGCCAGTTCTATGTCCAAATGGCTAGTTCTCCCTTTAATCCATGCGATCTAACCTTGCTAATAAGTCTCCCATGGGAATCTTGTCAAACGCCTTACTGAAGTCCATATAGATCACGTCTACTGCTCTGCCCTCATCAATCTTCTTTGTTACTTCTTCAAAAAACTCAATCACGTTTGTGAGGCATGATTTCCCACGCACAAAGCCATGTTGACTATCCCTAATCAGTCCTTGCCTTTCCAAATACATGTACATCCTGTCCCTCAGGATTCCTCCAACAACTTGCCCACCACTGAGGTCAGGCTCACTGGTCTATAATTCCCTGGCTTGTCTTTACCACCCTTCTTAAACAGTGGCACCACGTTTGCCAACCTCCAGTCTTCCGGCACCTCACCTGTGACTATCGATGATACAAATATCTCAGCAAGAGATCTAATCAAAAGATTAGAATAACAAACTTAATTACTTCCCTTGCAATGTCATAAGGCTACTTTGTTTCCTGCAGTCTGTGGAAATGTAATTATTATACACATTCTATGGGAGGAATTAGGTAAAAAAAGTAGGGAAAGTCATGCTTCACTTAGTAATACAGGGCAATAGTGAATCTAACTTTAAAGCACTGTGTTTAGCATTGGTCACCTTATTTAAGGAAGGATGTATATACATTAAAGATAGTTCAGAGAAAGATTACTAAACCAGTCCCCGAATGGGCAGGTTATCATATGAGGAAAGGTTGGATCGCCATGGCTTCAATCCACTGGAATTCAGAAGCGTAAGAACTGACCTGATTGAAGCATATCGGAACCTGAGGGGTCTTGATAGTGTGGCTATGTGGAGAATGTTTCCTGTAATGGATGAATTTAGAATTAGGTTAATATTTTAAAATTAGGGATCACCCATTTAAAACCGAGATTAAGCAATGAATTTTTCAAATTTATTTATTTATCTTCCATGAGTCTTTGGAGTTCTCATCCTGAAAAGAAGGTGGAAGCTGAGTCCTTGAATATTTTGAAGCCGAGGTAAAGCAATTCTTGTTAAGGAGGGGTTACCTGGGGTTAGTGCGAATGTGGACTCAAGGTAACAGCTAAGTTCTTATTGGATAGTAGAGCAGGCCAGTGGTGAATGGCCTCCTCATGCTTTTAATTCATGTGTATGTCGTACAAAATGTGATATGTTGTTAGAATGATTATAAGTGACGAAGGCTGAGTTGTGTGTGGAGCAGGAACACGAACCCAGACCAAGTGGTCTGTTCCTGCCATTTTTTTCAATGTCATTCCAGACAAAGTGAAATACGTTGAAGAAATGTGCATAAAGATAACAATTCCACAAACTAAATGGCAGCAGTTTGAAATACCCAGAAGTGACACGCCCAGTGCTCTGTCAGCAAGAACTCACTTTCTATCACTTACAGCATTGCTAGCTTGACCAACACCAATAGCACACCATATTGTTGGAAAGTGCTTCTGTTCCTCATAAAACATATCGGATTTTTAAGGGGCTTGACAGGGTAAATGCTGAGAGGATCTTTCCCCTTATGGGAAATTCTAGGATCAGAAGCATAATCATAACCATAAAGGGGCACCAATCGAAGACTAAGATGAAGAGGAATTTCTTCTCGCAGAGGATTGTAAGTCTTATTCCTTTAAAAAAAGCTCATAAAAATCAGGACACTAAGACGTCACAGTAAAATAACTGGTCATTGTTGCTTCAAAACATTAACTTAAAGTTTTAAACAGAATAGTGCATTTTTGATCTTGCATCTTAATGCCACCTCTTTACCTCTAATGTCTAAAGTATTTGTTCAAAATTCCTTCCTATGACATTTTACCTAATAATCCTTTAGTTTCATATTATCAAGCGAGGTTATTTCTTTAGTAATCTGTATGTGTAGATCCTTACAGTACATGTCTTCAGACCAGAAATTCATGCTCTCCAATGTTGTTGAGGCAAATATTAGGATTAGAAAACATATAGTTGAACTCAATTATTACTCTTCCATAGAAAATAATATGTCATCTCTCTCCTAGAGGACAACTGCCCGATTAGAGAGAAATGACTGTTCATGGTTTAACCTGAGGGTCACCATACCTCAGGTGAGGGGAGAGTTTGAAGCGGGGGTCTTTGGTCGGCGCAGGAATTAAACCTGTTGGCATCACTCTGCATTGAAGACCAGACATCCAGCCAACTGATCCCTCTTTTATACATATGCTATATTAGATTAATGTAAAAACATATCTATATTCTTGCAACTTTCACCATTGTGTTTTGAAGTTAAAGATTTCTTTAAAAAATGATTTTTGAATTTTATGACTGCAAGTACCTAATAACGTTTTCTTTTAAAAACTGATGCCATATTTCAATGACTTGGGATCACAGTTGATAATCAGTGAACATTTGTAATCTTCTATATTTGAACACCAACAATGGAAACAACCTCCCTGCAAAACTGCGTTAAGAACAATTGCTTCTTGAGTGGGGACTATCTACCCCATTAACAAAGCATCACAAGAATAACTTTGGTGCTCAGCTGGGTGGAGACAAACCATTGGATATATTGGAGAATGGGACTTTGGATATGAATGCAATCTGTTCAGACAGAAACTCATCACATAAATCAGGTGACTGGAATGTGCTAGGCATGACCGTATTTGGGTCATTAGTTATGTGGAGAGAGAAGATTGTTTGATAGATGAACTAATTTTTTTGTGTGCTTAAGAAGCAGATTTCTTCACATATTGGGGCAAGTATCTGAGATGGTGAATGGATAAGAACCCTGTGTGAATCTCTCTTCAGACACTTTGCGAATTTTGATTATGCAAATGTAGCAGGCAGAGGCTTTAAAAATAGCTCAATCCAACAACAGCTGTCTCCAGAGTCGTCTGGCAACGCCTTTAAACTACCTTGATCCTGAAAACAACAGTCACTAAGACCAGTCTGAAGCAAACCAAGTTACCACCTTTCCAGAATCGTATTCCCCCTTAACTTTAGTAGACTCTGAATTGCACATACGTGTGTGCATTTTGTGCGCATGTTGAAATTTTGACCATTTTACTTAGAACAGGCTAAATTCAATATAAAACATTTTTTTTTCTTTATCAAACCTGAAAAAGCCTGTATGATTTTGACTTTCATGGTCAAAGTATGTCAACAATGAAACACTCAGTTTTATTGATCTAGCAAATACAAAGTTTTGGAGCCAAATGGAAGTGTTATCTTTGCTGAGTTTAAAGTGGTTAGCCTGCTACTTAGCCTGTAGAGGGGACACTCAGTTACACACAGAATTGTTTGTGCCTCTTCACAAGTACATAAAGGGCTTGTGCTGAGGCCCCAGTGGTGAAGATTGTTGGTGCAGGGCCTTGGTTTATCCAGAACCTGTTTAGCAAGGATGACGTTTTTCGTGGTAGTTCAAAGCCTGCCATTCAACAGGTGGGGTTTTGTCACAAGAAATTTGTTGTTGACTTTCCACATTTCCTATTCCTTGATACAAAGAAAGTCTGCTGGTAAATCTTATTCACAAAAATTGTTCCATATTGAATGGCAAAACACTCACTGACTTGGCACGTACATCCTTTTAAAAAAAACACTTGTCACAATCAACCAATGAGTATGCAACGAGAGAAGGCACTCAATCCCTCTACACCTTATTGCAACAAAAGCAGCATGCTTACTGTGGTTTCCTCATCTCAAGGGCACAGTTGGTGAAACCCTATTGCAGCATCTGAGTGCACCATCTGTTTGGATATACCAATGCATTATTAATTGTAAGTGCCATTCTTCAGGTGTGTCAGTAAATCAATCTGCTTGTTCTTGTGCTCGTATGGCTGGACGGATTACCCTGGTGTGCTGGCCAATATTCCTTAATTGATCAACAAGGTCGTTTATCTCAAGGTTGTTAGTGGGAGTTAGCTCTGTATAAAATGGTTCTAGAGTCATAGAGATGTACAGCACAGAAACAGACCTTTTGGTCCAACTCATCCATGCTGACCAGATATCCCAACCCAATCTAGTCCCACCTGCCCGCACCTGGCCCATATCCCTCCAAACCCTTCCTATTCATATACCCATCCAAATGCCTTTTAAATGTTGCAATTGTACTAGTCTCCACCACTTCCTCTGGCAGCTCATTCCACCCTCTGAGTGAAAAAATTGTCTCTTAGGTCTTTTTTATATCTTTCCCCTCTCATCATAAACCTATGCCCTGTAGTCCTGGACTCCCCCACCTCTATTTATCCTAACCATGCCCCTCATGATTTTATAAACCTCTATAAGGTCACCCCTCAGCCTCCAATGTTCCAATGAAAACAGCCCTAGCCTGTTCTACCTCTTCCTATAGCTCAAATCCTCCAACCCTGGCAACATCCTTGTAAATCTTTTCTGAACCCTTTCAAGTTTCACAATATCCTTCCGATAGGAAGGAGACCAGAATCACATGCAATATTCCAACAGTGGCCTAACCAATGTCCTGTACAGCTGCAACATGACCTCCCAACTCCTGTACTCAATACTCTGACCAATAAAGGAAAGCATACCAAACGCCTTCTTCACTATCCTATCTACCTGCGACTCCACTTTCAAGGAGCTATGAGCCTGCACTCCAAGGTTTCTTTGTTCAGCAACACTCCCTAGGACCTTACCATTAAGTGTATAAGTCTTGCTAAGATTTGCTTTCTCAAAATGCAGCACCTCGCATTTATCTGAATTAAACTCCATCTG
>NC_057740.1:13980118-13995758 GCF_004010195.1 Chiloscyllium plagiosum
GCACACATATATTTTGTGTGGTGATTTTTTTGGTACTTTCAGAGTTACATTGCACTTTGCTCAAAAACCACATAGATTCATGTCGAACTCTGAGTTCAAAAACTGCATGAATTTATGTAAAACTCTGTTATCTCACTTTTTAGATTAGAATCAATCTAAATATCAGGTCATAGACAGAGAACACAGGGGGCTAACACCTTCAACACATTGTCTAGCTATCACCATTGTTAACAGCTAACCCGAGAATGCAACTTTAAAAAAAGGGTTTTGTGATTTACACATGAAAGAAGTGAAACTATCACTGTATTCTAACAGATGAAAGGCTTAACAGACTATCAATTTTTCAATGTATAATTTCAGTTACATCACACTGCAAATGTTTGCTATAAATTCTGTGTTACGATCGAGCCCTCCACAATCACCTGATGAAGGAGCGTTGCTCCGAAAGCTAGTGCTTCCAATTAAACCTGTTGGACTATAACCTGGTGTTGTGTGATTTTTAACTTTGTACACCCCAGTCCAACACCAGCATCTCCGAATCATGACGACAAGAATCTTGACTGTTTTGGCAGCAGCCGTGAAGAAAGGAATGAAGTTAACATTTTGAATACAATAGGCTGTTTCTCCAGAACTTTCTACTTCTATTTCAGGGCTCCAGTATCTGCAGTACTTTTTAATGAGTGGATGTTCAATACCACATGACCCTGCTGGTCTTTCATCTATTTCATAACGGCAGTTTGTGAAATTCCTGTAACGAGGCATTACTCTGATTATTATTAAGATTGACACATGGTTAGGGCTCCTCCACTGCCTCATTCTAATTGTATTCTCATTTGTTCTACCAGGAATAATCATTTTCAGGACTTTTCAGCTCGTCAATGAGGAGACAAGTGTCTTGAGATGGCGTTGGTGAGTTACATTTAAGAGTTTTGCATTATGCTGGGTCAATGCAAAGCGTTCTGAAAACCGGGGTGTGTGTGAGTGGGGAGTTTGGGGAAGAACAGGACTGGGTGGTGCTGTAAGATGACTTCCCCTCACAAGAGTGTGAGATGCTTCATTGGCATCATGTCAGTGCATTTTTGTGGAAATACTTTTTGTATTCCACTATTTTGCATAAATTGATTAGCAGTGTGAGATGTTAGCCCTCAGATTCTGTCTGATTTACTGATGTACACGATAACAATGGCAAAGGCTGAAGGTGTTTTGTGTCCACAGTTTATTGTTCCTCTGAGTCTCCTGTCACACGGAGAAAGCTTGGATTTGAGAATGGGATCCCTGGTAATTAAATACATTTAAACAGTGATTTATTTGTACTTTATCCAATTTAGCAGAACAAATTGTGACGCTATCTCTTTGCAAGGTACATGCATGGAGTAACAGTTTTGCAGAACACCTTTGTTTCATCTGTTAGAGTGGCAGTTCTTCTGGCCATCTGTCATTCTGTTTATCTACCTTGTTGTCACCCTGATGACTCTCTCTTCTTAGTCTCCTGCACTGAAGCTCAAATAAACCATTGCCTTCCATTTCAACATTATGTTCAGCAAATTCAGATGGTAACCTCTAGTCCCCATTGTTTTCCTTCTTTTTGGACAATAGCTGTTGGTGTTTATTTTGTTTTCTTATTTATATCTCTTACGTACAGTATCTTGGTTTCCTTAGTGCTATCTCTTTTTGTTTTCACTATCATCCCTTTTGTCATCCAGTTTCCCCTACCTTCTGCTCATTTGTCCTTTCCAGCTCCCCTTTCCCTGCCTGCCTTAAAGACTGTTTTATCTCTGAGCACTCCCAATTCTGTCTGAGAGTCATCAGCTTGAAATATTAACCAGCTTGAAGCAGGTCTCCTTCCACAGACCTGCTGCACATATCCAGTATTTTATGATTTGATTTCAGTAAGTTCCCTCTCACTTGCTTGGGACTACATTTATTGCCCTTTCTACACTGATTGATCTTGGATAGCAGTGGAGGTTTGAGGGCTGGTGAGAGTAGGAAATAGCTAACATCTACTATCTTGCTGGTCTGAAAATTAGATGATGATTTAACTGAGATTATGCTTCTTAGCAGCCAACATCATCCCACCAACACCTTTGTGCAAACCCTTCATCATTCCACAATTAAATTCTCAACTGAGATTCATTGCCCAAATCCATGTTTTAAACTCATGATTTTGGACAAGTTACTTGAGGTCTTCAGGCACCATCTAAACTGTGCCCAAGGAAGGAGAGGATGGGAGGTCACCTGTGAAACAATAAGTGCATGAGTGGACTCAGTTTGCTAACCTACAAGACCAAATCTCTTTGCACTCCTTGAAGTGAATGGGAGTAGTGTTTACAATTGGAAGCATTTAAGCAGAATACGGTACCAACCAAATCTCCTGATACACCATGAGGGTGTCCACCTTTTGACTTCTACATTTTCATCACGAGATGGCAAAACAAGATTCAAAGCACTACATTGGCTCTTGTTGGGCTTAGGTAGCAATGATTAAAACCAAACTGAAATAGTTCAGGATGGCATGTTTGGACATATTTTGGAGATGTTGAAGAACATGATTGTCTCAAGGGATAGTCAAAGAGGATGGTTTGTATATTTGGCATCGTATTGATATGAAGATAAAATTTGTTTGAGCTACTTTGAGGATATGAGCATTAGACCTTAAAATGTAGAAGCAGAAGTAGGCCATTCAGCCCACTGAGTCTTCTCTGCCATTCATCGAGGTCATAGTTCATCTAATAATCTTCAACTCTACTTTCCTGCCTTTTCCCCATAGCCCTTGATTCCCTTACTGAAATATCTGTCCATTTTGTCCTTGAATATGCTTAATAACTCTGCCTTAACAGCTTTCTGTTAAAGAAATTCCTCTTCAACCTTGTCTTAACTGGGCCATCCCTAATTCTGAGATTATACACTCCACTCTTAGAATCTCTCACATGGGGAAACAACTTCTCAATCCCTTAAGAGTCTTAAATGTATCAATAAAGTCATCTCTCAATCTTCTAAACTCCAATATGTATAAACCCAACCTAATTGACCTTTCCTCATAAGAATATCCCTCCATACTCAGAATCAACCTAGTGAATCTCCCCTGGACTGTCTCCAATGCCAGGATATCTTTCCTTTCTGTTTACAGTATCCCAGGTTTTGTCTGACTAATGCCTTATCTAGTTTTAGCAAGACTTCCCTATTTTAATACTCCATTCCCTTTGAAATAAGGGCCAACATTCCATTTGCTTCCCTAATACCCAATGTACTTGTATGCTAGCTTATTGTGATTTATGCACAAAGATACCCGAAACCATTTGTGCTGCAGTTTTCTGCAGACTTTCTCCATTTAAATAATATTCATCTCCCCTGTTCTTCTGGCCATGATGCATAACCTTGCATTTTGCCACATTATAGTCTACGGGTCAAGTTTTTGTTCACTAGCTTAACTTGTCTATATCTTTCTGTTGGCTCCTTGTGTCATCCTCATTACTTGTCTTCCTACCTATTTTTGTTTTCCTATCTTTGTGTTGACCACAAAATTGGCTATAATCCATTAATTTTTCTCATTCAAGTTATTAATGTATCGAAAAGTACTACCAATGCACCCTCTATCTCTGCAGCTACTTCCTTACTATCCTAGGATGCATCCCGTCAGGTCAAGGGAGCCTATCAGCCTTTAGCCCCATTCATTTCTCCAGTGCTTTTTCTGTAGTGATAGGTTTTGTGTTTTGTTTCTTTTGTTTACATTTATTATTGGAATGATTGGCAGTTATTGTCCACAGTAGTCAATGTGAGAAGGGAGTGGTGGTTCTTCTTTAACTCCTGCACGAAGCTGGTTGATGCAACAACGTGGTTTTCTCAACCACTTCACAGAGTCGTGACTGCTCAATATGTTGTGTGTGGGACTGAGGTCATGTGGAGGTTAGGGTAATGATTTCCTAATTTAAAGAACATTAGTAAATTGGCTGCATTTTTTCCTAAATTGGGAAAGTGTCATTTTACTCTTTAGCAGTTTTTTATACCCCAGTTTTATTTGAAACATGAAATGAAATTTGAAAACTGGGTGTGACTACTGGATGGGGCGATGTTTAGACTAGTTCCCATTTCTCACTGCCCACACCCAACCTCATGAAGCTGCTGACTCCTTCTTTGGAAAACAGTGTCAGAGAAAACTCTGGCAATTCAGCTGTTTGCCTCAAGTGTCTGCAGGCTACTCAGCTACAGAGTGCATTATGCAAGATGTGCATGCGTTTTGCAATAAGATAGCAATGTTCAGTCATTGGATAGCAATCATAAGCAGGAACCCTGGCTGACTTATTTTATTCCCTTCTTAACCAAGGGTTGGAAAGGCCAGTCATAGAGGTCAAGGCAAAACTGCTATCCTAGCAACATAGGAACTTAGAAACAGGAGTAGGCTGTTCAGCCTCTCCAGCCATTTCCAGTATTCACTGAGATCATATTGATCTACAGCCTAACCCTATATACCTACCTTTGGCCCACATCTGTTAATACCTTTGCTTAACAAAAATTTATCTATCTCACTGTTTTAAAAAATTCTCAAGGTCAGGTTCGTAGGAGAGTAGTCTGACACAGAACAAACGACCAAGAGGCGAGTCTGCTAGAATATGGGCATTTTATTCCCCGCAGCGTCGCCACAACGGGTCTGGCTTATACTCACTCTACATGTTACCAAAACTGGGAGCCGTCAGTTCTCGTAGAGCGGTTGCCAACAACCCACGCTCGGCGGTTAAACGTAACCCCGGAGCAGACTCACCGAACTGGAGACTTTTCCAGCTGATATACTCTTTTCCAGATATAAACATTCATGTGAACAGCAGAGCAAGGCTAAAAAACACATTCCATTCTGGTTACATACAGATAAGAAGATTCACACGGGACTAAGCAACACCTCCATTCCGGTTAGATTCACACATGTATTGGGACATAATTTTTAACCGTTTCACCACATTCCACTGCTTGGAATTTTACACCACACTCACATTTAAAATTAACTGATCCACCATCAACTGCTGTTTGTGGAAGAAAGCTCCAAATATCAACTGCCCTTTGTGTGAAGAAGTCCTCCCTAACATTCCTCCTGAATGGTCTGGGCTTAATTCTCAGACCAAACTTCCAGGTTCTGGAATCCCCAACCTGTGGAAATTGTTTATATTTATCAAGTTAATATCTTGAAGAATTTAACTTTCTAAATTCTAGAGAAAACAGACCTGATTTGTATAATCTTTTGTCATAACTTAATCCCTGAAATCCAGGTGTCATTCTTATAAATGGTACATTGTACTCCTTCCAAGGCCAATATATCCTTCGCAAGACGTGGTGCTGTCAGTAGTCTAAGTGGGGTATAACCAGGGTTTTATAAAAGTGCAGCATAATGTCTGCATCCTTAAACTCCAGACTTCTACATATAAAAGCAAGCATTCAATTAGCTTTCATGATTACTTTCTATATCTGATCATACATTTTAAAGATCTATGCACCTGAGCCCCAGGTTTCTTTAGACTTCCTCTGTATTTAACTTCTTAACATCTAGTAAGTACACCAATCTATCCTTTCTCAGTCTAAAGTGATTAGTCTCACACTTGCTTACACTGAACTCCATCTTCCACTGTTTTGCTCATTCACTTACTCTATCAATATTCCTTTGTAATTTTATGTATTGTCAATGCTGTCTACAATGCCATCTAACTTTGTATTATCTGTAAATTTGGATATATAACATACTGTATCATTTTCCTAGTCATTAATAAGTAGTGTGAATAGTTGAAACCCTAACAGAGTAACCACTGTCTGGCAGGGATCAGCCAACTACTAAATTCCCAAAGACTGATTGGACTGTACATGACAGTGAATCTTCCCATGGAAGTGCTGCTCTGATCAGTGATCCAGTGAGAGGCTATTTGCTCCCCAAGCATTTCAGAATGAAAGATGCAGATTCATTGTTTTCCCTTTAATTGAATTTTGCAATTCTCTTGTTAAAATTGCATTGTCATTTCCTTTCTGCAGAAAGGTTGGGAACCTGGAACACAATGTATAGCTAAGTGTGACCACAAAACCACAAAGAAAGATGAGCTATCTTTTCACAAGGGAGATATCCTGACAATTATTAAGGTTGCCAATGTGAGTATGTAATATCTGGAGTTTTTGTATTACCTTCTTATATCTTGTTTCCGATTTGGGAGGATTTTTTTGGGATGTGAAGTGTGTGGCATGCCACCTTGCCATCTGGGACATCATATGAATGGATGTACAGGTTGTTCCTCTATAACAACCTGTACTTTACACAGAGGGTGGTGGGCGTCTGAAACGCGTTGCCAGCAGAGGTGGTAGAGGCAGGCACGGTAGATTCATTTAAGATGCGTCTGGACAGATGCATGAGTAGGTGGGGAACAGAGGGATACAGATGCTTAGGAATTGGGTGACAGGTTTAGACAGTAGATTTGGATCGGCTCAGGCTTGGAGGGCCGAAAGGCCTGTTCCTGGGCTGTAAATTTTCTTTATTCTTTGTTCTTTCATATGATGGCTGCTTTCTTGTGCGACTCCACGTTATAGAAAAATAGCGCTTAAAGTGTTGGCGATGTAATCATGTTACAGCCTACACACAATATAAAAATTTGCGCTTTAGAAACAGTGTCCTCAATTTGTCAATCACATTATAACGAATTTGTATTAACAAAACATGCGTTATAGCAGAATGACCTGTATCACTTTCACGTTTGACCTTTTGAAGAAAATCATTTTTAAATTTCCAACCACTAAGCAATACTGCTCATTCATCAATGAATTCTCTGTCTCCCCTACAACTCCTTTACACAGTTCATATTTCAAATATCCTGATCAACTCATCCCATGCATTTATCTCAATAACTGCATGCATTCTGATAAACTCTTCCTATGCATGCACCCTGCATGTAATATTCCAAAAATTCCCTGGATGAGGGTAAGGTTCCAGTGGATTGAAAAAACACTCTTATTCACGCATCCTGATAACTCTCCCCATACACACATTCTAATCAACTCTCCAATGCACCAAGCCTGCTTGCTATGATAAGTCCATTTCCAAACATAGGGGTATGCAGGGAGGAGAAAACTCAGTGCGATTCAAGAATATGGAACTCTGAAGGAATGAGTGAAAAATTAACAAGGAACTTGGAGAATGGGTGAGAAAGAAATGCAATATGAGGGAAAGGAAGGAAGGATAATATTATTTACATTTATTGATAATATATATATTTTTTTCTATTGTAAACAGAACAAGGGATGGTATAGAGCAAAAATTAATAAGACAGACGAAGAAGGTCTGATATCCAGAAATAATCTACGTGAGCGTGAGGCCATTCGAGTTGACCCAAACCTCAGTCTGATGCCGTAAGTACCTTTTCCAATTGTTAAATGGATTTGGCCAACAGAAATCTCCCCTGTCATTCTTCCAATAGTACCATATAATGACTAACAGTGCCTCAGTTTCTCATGTCATCCAAAAGATTAAATCTCTACCAGTGCAGTCGTTCCTCAGTGTGGAAGCAGCAGTTTAGGTTATGTGCTCAGGTTTTGTATTGGGAATTAAACACAAGACCCCTGGCTCAGAGACATGACTGCTGCAACTGAGCTTAGACTGGGTTCTATAAATAATAATGACAGAAGGCCCGCACGATGTAAATGAGGCCTTACCTCAAAAAATGATCAATAACAATTTACTTTTTATTAAATCAGATTGGCTCATTAGACAGCTCTACCATCTCCGAGAATGCACAAGTATACATTGGAAATGAAAATAGTTTACCCTGTTAATCAGAATGCATGTGCTGTCACTATTTGGATATACCTCATTTAAGCCCAGACCAAAAGAACTTTGGCGGAGATATGAAATAATGAAGGGTTAGGAGGTGTACATAGATTTACTACTGGAGTTTCACCACCTGCACACAACCTTCTGCTGGAACAAAGTTGTTTATTCAGCCAGAACAACATTGAGAGCAGTGACCATCTAATCTTATCTTGAAATAAGATGAAGCAATCGCAGTTGATATCGAAGAGGTTCAGAAGCCTGCAGAGCCAGAATGGCCGAGGCTTGGTCCCCAGTTTAAGATCACTGACCTCAGGTGCGTTCATGGGCAAAATTTTAATTCAAAATCCATCCACTCTCACTTTGTAAAATTAAGTCCCAATGGCTTTAGACAGTACAATCAGCATCAGTGATCCATGGCTAGATAGAAAGTACATCAATTCCTGGTAAATTGGCAGTGGGGTATATCTCGACTTTGAGATAACAGAAATAAATCAATGGAATTAAGAATTGAAAGTGAAAATTTATTATTTGTTATTTTGCATTATCACAAAGTCGACTTTGACCTCGATGCCTTCCTCTATCAAAGTCCCCCATGGTTGTGTAGCTTGTCATAGTTTGGGCTTAAATGTGAATATTTGAGTGAGGTGTTCAAAGCCATCAATGCGATGGAACACCTGAGTCTATGGCTTCAGGAGAAGTGAGCAAAGTATAGCCAAAAAGAATTAATGTGTGGGCAGGAGGTTGGGAAGATCGGGGTTTTGAAACATTATTCGCTGGGTTTAGGTGGGCAGAGGGAGCTAAATCTGTTGCCTGAGGGGAGAAAATGTCATGGAAATGCCTTGAGTAACTTGCTAATATTTGTTCTTTCTTTACTCTTCATGAGATGGTTCCACGGGAAGATCAGTGGGGAAGATGCAGTGAGGGTGCTCCAGCCTACTGAGGATGGCCTGTTCTTGGTACGAGAATCCATTCGACATCCTGGTGACTATGTGCTGTGTGTCAGCACAAAAGAGGAAGTCAGTCACTACCGTGTCATTTACAAAGACAACAAACTAACTATCGATGAAGAAAACTATTTTTTCAACCTTATTGAACTTATTGAGGTGAGTAACCCAATTTCTGTTTGTCCCAACCTTCTGTATTGGATGATGTATGGTTATAAAAGGCAGGCTAACTGAGATCAAAGTGTAAAAACATCATACTGCCTTGTGAGGGAAACAATTCCGCATTTACACTCCAGGACATTTTCTAAATAGACTTGCTTCATACATTAGTCTGAGTAGAGAATCTTGGCAGGCTGACCAATAAGGGAAATTATTACAGTTTTTCCAACTGGGAGCTATATTTGACAATCAGGAATAGGATCCCAGACAATGGAGCAAGATGTAATAACCCTTATTCCAACCCAGTTGTGACTAGCTGGTTAACACTAGACATCAAACCTTGGACTTGTGTAATCAACTGACCTCAGTGCCAGGCTTCCAAATCACTGGAATCCCAGGGAAACGCCTGACGATGTTTTTTCAACAAATATCAGCAAATGTTAGCTTGCAAAACTCTGAAACTGGAAATATTTAAGGGGTGAATTTCCTTGGAATGTTCTATTTCCTTGGAAATGTCTGCTGAGGTTGCTGTGATGGACAAGGAGAACTCCAGTGTCATTGAGGAACACTCTGATTTCCTTCTCATTCCTCGTGCAGTTTGAGTATCAGAACCAATTAATCCTTTATTCCTTTCCCTGAAGTTTGAAGCTGATTCAAATGGAGAAGTGCTGTGATCTTTCTTGATTCGCACAACCAAACTGTCAGAGTTCAGTTTGCACCCTTGCCATAATCAGTCTTGAATGATATTTGTCAATTAAGCAACTATCCAGAGGAGACACTCCACAAATATCCCCCTTTCTGAATGATGGAGGAGCTCAGCACATCAGTATATAAGACAAGATTGGAGCACTTGCAACAATCTTCAGCCACAAGTGCAATGTGGATGATTCATCTTGGTCTTCAGCCAATTTGATTTGTTCTTTTGGAATATTGTGTGTAATTCTGGTCTCCCTCCTATCGGAAGGATGTTGTGAAACTTGAAAGGTTTCAGAGAAGATTTATAAGGATGTTGCCAGGGTTGAGGATTTGAGCTGTAGAGAGAGGCTGAATAAACTTGGGCTGTTTTCCCTGGAGCGTCGGAGGCTGAGGGGTGACCTTAGAGAGGTTTATAAAACCATGAGGGGCATGGATAAGTTAAATAGACAAGGTCTTTTCCCTGGGGTAGAAAGGTCCAGAACTAGAGGGCATAGGTTAAGGGTGAGAGGGGAAAGATATAAAAGGGACCTAAGTTGCAACTTTTTCATGCCAAGGGTGGTGCATGTATGGAATGAGCTGCCAGAGGATGTGGTGGAGGCTGGTACAATTACAGCATTTAAAAGATATCTGCATGGGTATATGAATAGGAATGGTTTGGAGGGAAATGGGCTAAGTACTGGCTAATGGGACTGGGTTAGGTTAGGATATCTGGTCGGCATGGATGACTTGGACTGAGAGGTCTGTTTCTGTGCTTTACATCTCTATGACTCTGCAATATCAATAAATGGCTGGGGGCATTGGATACTGCAAAAGCTATGGGTCCTAATAACACTCCAGCAAGACAGGGGTCCCCAATTTACAAACATCCAACTTACAAGTACTTGTTCTTATGAACATGATCCCATACAGGAGTGTAATTTTAAATAACCAACATAAAAACTTTTCTTGTTCTTACAAACGGCTATTTTATCTTGTTCTGCATCATGTTCTGACATGAGTACAAATCAATTTTCAAACAGATTCAGGAATGGAATTCATTCAGAATCTGGGAACTGCCTGTAGTACTTAAGACTCGTGGTTTAGAGCAAACAGAGCCTCTAGCCAAGTTGTTCCAGTACAGCTACAACACTAGGACCTACTCAACAATATGGACAGTTGCTAGGTATTTCCTTTCCACAAAAAACAGGATGAATCTATTCCAGCCAATTACTATCCATAAGTTTTGTCTGTTTATTTAGCAAATGCGGATCCATGAATACACATATGGCCTCCTCGCTTGTTGAGTTTAAGCTGATTTTTCCGCCACTAATTCTGTGGCTGAGACAATACATAACACTGCTTGTGACTCTTCACAAATGTTTCGGGGATTTGTATCAAGGGGAAGGCAATGGCCTTATTGTATTATTGCTAGATTATTAATTCAGCTAACATTCTGGGAATGTGGATTCAAATCCCACCATGGCAAATGGGGAATTTGAATTCAGTAAAGAATCTGAAATTAAGGGTCTAATATTAACCATGCAACATTGTCAATGGTTAGAAAGCCCATCTGGTTCTCTAATATCCTTTAGAGAAGGAAATCTACCAGCCTTACTGGTCTGGCCTACTTGTGAGTCCAGCCCCATAGCAATATGGTTGACTGTTAACAACCCTTTGGGCAATTAGGGATGGACAATAAATGCTCATCCAGCAATAGATGCCAACATCCCATGAGTGAATAAAAAATATTGTACTGTGGGTCCTAATGGTGGAGGTTGGCTACGTAAGGCCCTATTCAGCCCTAAATATGTTTAGAAAGGACCACTTTTGCCATGCTTCATTCAAAACCTGCCTTTCGACAGATTGGACTGTCAGAAGGAACTTGTTAGTGACTCCCTTGTTTTTCATTGATCCAGAGGATGTCTAACTGGTAGATCTTGCTCAGGGAGTTGTTCCATACAGATTGTTGAGGTGGAAGGCAGGCAGGAGGTGGCTGGTATGGGTCATCGAATGGGTCAGTGTGGTGCAGCCAAATGGTTTCAACCAGCTTGTGGTTGTTTTTGTCAGTTGGCAGCTGTGCGAGGGTTTGATGTTTGTGAGGGCAGGAATAGTCCACTGCCATCACTTTGCAAGTTACTATTAACTAGAAACTGAACTGGACTAACTATATGAACAAAAGCAGCTCAGACTAATAGTCATGGAGTCCTTTGGATCCAACTCATCCGCACCAACCAGATATCCCAACCTGATCTAGTCCCATTTGCCAGCATTTGGCCCATATTTCCTCTAAACCCTAACTATTCATATACCCAACCAGATATTATAATATCTTTTAAATATTGAAATTGGACCAGCTTCCACCCCCTCCTCTGGCAGCTGGTTCCATACACATACCTTCACAAGTCAGGAATGTGATG
The DNA here is from genome assembly GCF_004010195.1 of Chiloscyllium plagiosum. Lineage (NCBI taxonomy): Eukaryota > Metazoa > Chordata > Chondrichthyes > Orectolobiformes > Hemiscylliidae > Chiloscyllium > Chiloscyllium plagiosum. Next base: position 13,992,103 of record NC_057740.1, read on the forward strand.
GAATACTCTCCACTGGATGAGTACAGCTCCAATAGCTCTTAAGAAGCTGGGCATCATCCAAAACAAAGCAGCAAACTGGTAGGCACCCCACACACCACGTTAAATATCTATTCCCTGCACCACTTAGCAGTGGGTGCCATCAACAAGATGCACTGCAGCAACACATCAAGGCTTCCTTTGACAGTTCCATCCAAACCCATGACCTCTACCAACTAGAAGGACAAGGGAAGCACTTGCATGGGTGCACCACCATCTGTGCATTCACCTCTGAGTTGCATGCCATCCTGCTTTGAAATTATGTTGCTATTCTTCACTATCACTGGGTCAAAAATCTGGACCTGTCTTTCTAACAGCACTGTGGGTCAACCTGCACTATAAGTGATTCAAGAAGGTGGCTCACCACCACTTTCTCAAGGACAATTAGGCATTGGCAACAATTGTTGATCCAGCCAACAATGCCCAAGTGCTGCAAAAGAATTAAGAAAAGGAAGACTTGACACATGCTAAGTCTAAACAGTGGTATGAAAGCACAAGTCTTGCCATTACACCTATGTATAACCACGGTCTCCATATAGATATGCCACTTTGCCCACACATTCACATCAGTCAACATGACATGTGATATCTGTCTTGGGGAATTCCTACTTACACACTCTCGACACAATGAGCAGTATGGAGAACAATTGAACCCAACCATAATTGCTCTGATTGGAATGGTTCAGTTATAAAAGATGGCCTCGTACCAAGTCAAGTCAGTCTATCAGCTCAAAAATATCCCAGTGCTAGTTCCTGATCATAAAGTGGCCTTTAGAGCCCAGTAATTTTGGTTTCAACTCTAGCTACATGTGGGCCTCAAACAGAAACTATTGGCCTTGGTACTGCTTCCAGCTCTGACCCCCAGCCCTGCCCTCAGACCCTGGCCCCCAATGTTAGTATACAGTGGGCCCCTTGGAGCCATAGTTCCTGGTTGTTTATTCCTGATGGTCTCCCTGTGCCAAGCCCTGGTGACTGCGAGGTCTTTGACCTTTAGGGACCACAGTAAGCTGTCCCTTTGCACTCTGCTAAATTCCTGCTGAAGTTTGCTTTTTGCCTCCTTGGCACCATTTTTGCTGCTTGGACTAAGAAAACATTTGGTCAATTAAGAAACAAAATATGGGTTCTAATTATGTCACAGCTCAACCATCTGTACCCAGAGCATAGCAGAGGAATAATAAATTTGGTATAAGTATTACCATTTAATAACTAATCTGATCCAAATTTATTATTGTGGTACTTCAGTAAGTTACTTTGTAAATTGACTCAAAATCCTGGGATTCTTTATACTATAATGATCTGGGTCTAAACTAGGATTTCCAAATTTAAGGGTAGTATTCTTTTGCATACATTCCAGTATTTCTTTGTTTTGCAAAGCTTGAATAAGGTAAATTATTCATTCATTTTTATTTATTTTATTCATTTACAGGATATGGACATCATTGGCTAGATCAGCATTTATTGCCCAGAGAGCAGTTAAGAGTCAACCAATTCAAACTTATTATACTTCTGATGGTATAAATGGTTGAGAAGCTTAGCTGTCTGACAGAAAGCAGAGAGTGGGGATAAAATGGTCCTTCTCAGGATGGCAACCAGTGACAAGTGGTGTTCCACAAGGCTCAATGATGGGACCACAACTTTTCATTTTATACATTAATGATCTAAATGAAGGATCTGAGGGCATTCTGGCTAAGTTGGCAGATGCTACAAAGACAGATAGAGGGACAGGTAGCGTTGAGGAGGTGGGGAGGCTGCAGAAGGATTTGGACAGGTTAGGAGAGTGGGCAAAGAAGTGACAGTTGGAGGACAACATGGGAAAATGTGAGGTCATGCACTTTGATAGAAGGAAAGAGGCATGGACTATTTTCTCAATGGGGAGAAAATTCAGAAATCTGAAGTGCAAGGAGACGTGGGAGATCTAGTTCTGTATTCTCTCAAGGTAAACTTATAGGTTGATTTGGTAGTTAGGAAGGTAAATGCAATGCTGGCACTTATTTTGAGGGGACTTGAATATAAAAGCAGGGATGTACTTCTGAAGCTCTGTAAGGCTCTGGCCAGACCACATTTGGAATATTGTGTGCAGTTTTGGGCCCCATTTTCTCAGGAAGGATGTGCTGGCCCTGGATCGTGTTCAGAGGAGATTCACAAGTATGGTCCCAGGAATGAAAAGCTTAACATGTGAGGACTGTTTGAGGACTCTAGGTTTATCCTCGATGGAGTATAGAAGGATGAGGGGGGAACCTAATTGAAACATATTGAATGGGCTGGACAGAGTAGATGTTGGGAAGATGTTTCCATTGGTAGGAGAGACTAGGACCTGAGGGCATAGCCTTAGAGTAAAGGGAAGACCTGCGATTTTGGAGAAGATTTGTAGCTCAGGTTGTGGATCAGGTTGTAAGTTTGCTCACTGAGCTGGTAAATTTGTTCTCAGACGTTTCATCACTTGCTAGGTAACATCATCAGTGAGCCTCCAATTAAGTGCTGGTGTTTTGTCCCACTTACTATTTATGTGTCTTGATCTGTTGTGGGTGATATCACTTCCGGTTCGTTTTCTGAGAAGTTGGTAAATGGAACTCAAATTGATTTGTTTGTTCATGGAGTTCCGGTTTGAATGCCCGGCCTCCAGAAATTCCCACGCGTCTTTGTTTAGCCTGACCCAGGATGGACATATTGTTCCAGTCGAACTGTTGTCCCTCTTTGTCTCTGTGTATGGGTACCGGTGATAATTGGTCATGTCTTTTGGTGGCTAGTTGGTGCTCATGTATCCTGGTGGCTAGTTTTTTGCCCATCTGTCTGATACAATGTTTGTTGCGGTTCTTGCAGGGTATTTTGTATATAATGTTCATTCTGTGGGTGGTTGGCACAGGGTCCTTTAAATTCATCAGGAGCTGTTTCAGTTTGGTGGTAGGTTTGTGGGCTACTATGATACCTAGGGGCTGGAGTAATCTGGTCATCATCTCCGAGCTGTCTTTAATGTATGTCAGGGTGGCTAGAGTCGCTAGGCGTGTTGTGTCTTCCTTTTCACGCCTGTTGTGCAGGAATCAGCAGACTGCTCTTATTGGGTACTCGTTTCTGAATACGTTGTACAGGTATTTTTCCTTGGCTTCTCTTAGTCCTGGGTGTTGCAGTGTGTTGTGGCTCATTTAAATAATGTCCTGATGTAGCTCCATTTGAGAGTGTTGGGAGGTTGCTCCTGTACCCTAATCGCAGATACCAACCTCACTTACCAACAGGTGGCGATGGATCGGACTCCACAGCTAGAAAACCGCATTACAGCATCCTAAGAAAGATTCATAAGAAATTAGCACTGAAAATATGTTGCTGTGTTCTCTGAAACGCTCCGCAAGTAGGCGGCCTGTCTCCCCAATATAGAGGAGGCCTCATCGGATGCAGAGGATGCAATAGTTGATGTGTGTGGAGGTGCAGGTGAATTTGTGGCGGATATGGAAGTTTCCTTTGGGGCCTTGGAGGGAGGTGAGGGGGGAGGTGTGAGCGCAAGTCTTGCACCTCCTGCGGTTGCAGGGGAAGGTGCCGGGAGTGGCGGTTGGGTTGGTGGGGGATGTGGTTCTGACGAGGGAGTCATGGAGATGTTCCCTAAAGCGCTCTGCTAGGAGGCGTCCAGT